>NC_133340.1:49294623-49594623 GCF_030506205.2 Paramisgurnus dabryanus | reverse complement strand
TAATGCAATATTCTTCCTATGATGTTTTCGAGTCGATCAGAATTACGCTCGCGGAGATATTCGCGCGTGTTTTTTAAGTGCTATTTTGCCGCGCAGGGTTAACCGTAAGGCCAATTCTGGCATGTTTGGTATCGTTGGACTCGGCAACTATTCAGGACTCCAAGGAAACAAGTCCCATGAAAATACGTCGATCACAGCCAAAGTTATAGGTGTGTAAAACATTCGTCTTACCACTAGGTGGCGCTGCGACGAAACTGGGCATGCGCTCTCAGTTCCTGACTGGCATCACAAGTACCAAGTGTCGTTTCAATAGGCTTAAGTTTGGCGAAGATACAGCCTCAAATCCGTTTTTTTGCACTCTACGTAAAATTTGTTGACGCGGTTTACGCAAACAGATTGGCGAATCGACATGAATTCCATAACTTTTTGCCGTGAGGGTCTGTAGATGCTACATACCGATTTTCGTGGAAATCGGGCAAAAGCTCTAGGACGAGTTCGCAAAAGTAGGTTTTACGAATAATTCAAAATGGCGGAAAAATTTTCATGACGGAAAATGACGTCATAGGGTCCAGTCGGATCGTCTTGAGCCAAGGAATCAGAGGAAACAAGAATTTCGTTTCTAGGACGTACGGGTCAGAAGTTATAAACAAAAACGTAAGTGCAAATTTAGACTGTTGGTGGCGCTAGAGGGTTGGAGTTAGAGACTCCAAATTTGCTGTGGGGACACATTGGACTGTCCTTTATCAGTGTGCCAAATTTCATAACTTTCCTACGTACGGTTCTATGGGCTGCCATAGACCGCAATGGCGGAAGAAGAAGAAGAATAATAATAATAATAAGAAAACTAACAAATACAATAGGGGTCTTCGCCCCTTCGGGGCTTGACCCCTAATAAAAAGAAAACTAACGGATACAATAGGGGTCTTCGCCCCTTCGGGGCTTGACCCCTAAATATAGCTGCAAGCAGCAATCACCGGGGTCAAGCCAAAAAGGGCACAGCAGAAAGTAAAGTTGACTTCGGATGAGCAGTTTAAAGTACCTAGGAAAATCTCTTGATTTCAGACAAAACAATATAACAGTTATCAGCAAAAAAGCTGTTCTCATTTAGTGAAATCTCTCGCTCTCTTTCGACGAGCATTGATAACTAGAACACTGACGTAAAAATGAGTGGTGCTTGCAGTGGCAATACTCAGCTCACAAAATGTTACAGTGGTGTTAATGAGTCAAAAGAGCCCACCCCCGTGTCTCTACGATGTTCTGACGCAGAGATATAGCTCTTGCAAAAACGGTTGATAAGGTATTCTCATTGGTTGCTAGGGAGTGAATTGGCAACCACCAGTGATTATAGTCAAAGCCATGAAAGGAATAATCCATGATGACTCATGGTTTTAGATGTGTTGTTGCAGTAGTTTTAGGCAAAAAATGCCATATTTCTATCTCAAAACCAGTAGGTGGCGCAATGACAAAATTGTGCATGCAACCTCAGGTCATAAATGTGTTACATCTAGCTAGTTTTATGACTATACACTTTAGTTTAGTGAAGAAACAGTTGTATGACCATAGGGTGGCTTGATTTCAAAGGTTTTTTTCAATTATAAGGCCAACTAGTGGTGCAAGCATACATTTTTTTTGTGTAACCTCAGACTGTGGTCGTACATCAGCGTATCAAATCTGGTGAAAAAATCTCTTTTTGTTGCGAAGTTATAACCATTTATGTGTAAAAAATGCAAAATTTAAAGGTAATTTTTCGTTTTTTGCATTTTTCGGCCATTTCTGATGAAAATTTTAATATAACGCCAATAGAACTTTTTGTTCAGAAGGTAATGCAATATTCTTCCTATGGTGTTTTCGTGTCGATCGGAATAACGCTCGCGGAGTTATTCGCGCGTGTTTTTTAAGTGCTATTTTGATGCACAGGGCTAACCGTAAGGCGAATCCTGGCATGTTTGGTATCGTTGGACTCGGCGACTACTCAGGACTCCAAAAAATCAAGTCCCGTGAAAATAATTTTATCGCAGCCAAAGTTATAGGCGTATAGAACATTCGTCTGACCACTAGGTGGCGCTGCAACGAAACTGTGCATGCACCCTCAGTTCCTGACTGGCATCTCGAGTACCAAGTGTCGTGTCAATAGGCCTAAGTTTGGCGAAGATACAGCCTAAAATCAGTTTTTTTGCGCTCTATGTAAAATTCGTTGACGCGCTATACGAGAACGGATTGGTTTATCGAAATTCTTTTAATAACTTTTTGCCTTGAGTGTCTCTAGATGCTGCATACCGATTTTCGTGGCAATCGGGTAAAAACTCTAGGACGAGTTCGCAAAAGTAGGTTTTACGAATAATTCAAAATGGCGGAAAAATTTTCATGACGGAAAATAACGTCATAGGGTCTAATCGAATCGTCTTGAACCAAGGAATCAGAGGAAACAAGAATTTTGTTTCTAGGACTTACGGATCAGAAGTTATAAGCAAAAACGTAAGTGCAACTTTGGACTGTTGGTGGCGCTAGCGGGTTTGAGATAGAGACTCCAAAATTGCTAGGGATATTATTTGGACTGTCCTCTGTCAGTGTGCCAAATTTCATAACTTTCCTACGTACGGTTCTATGGGCTGCCATAGACCGCAAGGTGACAGGAATAATAATAAATATAGCTGCTAGCAGCGATTATCGGGGTTCAAGCCATTTAGATCACAAGACGTTTAAGGACATGGCCATATAGATATTCTGCATTGTATATTGTACACACACACGTTTACCTGAGAAAGGAGAAACAAGACTGTTAAAGAACAAGCCTTAATATTGACATGGTTATACACTCATTTGGAATGTAGTTTTTTTTTATAAAAAACAAAAAATATATAATTCTTACTGCAAATGTCGTGTAAGTGCCTCCAAAATTATGTTCACGTTTCACAGCTATCATAAAATGACATGAGTGTTAAAACTGATAACTCAGAACAATTGAAGTGGTAGTCTTTCACTAAATGTGATTTTAATATTATAACAGTAAAATCATGAAGTTAAAGGTGCAGTGTGTACATTTTAGCGGCACCTAGTGGTGAGGTCACGAATTGCAACCAATGGCTTAGTCCACTGCTCACCCCTCGCTTTTGAAACACATAGAGAAGCTACAGTAGCCGCCACCAGACAAACATGTCATCGTCGGAGACAACTTAGTAAAAAAATTTGTCCGTTAAGGGCTTCTGTAGAAAAATGGCGGCACAAAATGGTGACTTCTATGTAAGGGGACCCTCAGTGTATGTAGATAAAAAGGTCTCGTTCTAAGGTAATAAACACATACCGGTTCATTATGAAAGGTCTTTATACACCCCTGATAATATAGTTTTGTATATCATTTTGCATTTTCGTCAAGAGATCCTTCTAAAAATTACACACTGCACCTTTAAATGTGTACAGAGTTCTATTAATAGTAGACTTAGTTAAAGAGTAATCATCTTCTGTGTTTTCTGTGAGTGCAAATGTCAGCCAGTGATTGATCCTCTACAGCCATCTAGTGGACATAACGGAAAATTGCACCTAAAAACCACAATAAGGAATTTGAGTATATTGCCAGATCTCAATAATACTTGTATGTTTGTCATAAGCTTTAGGGGCCGTTCGTCAGGGCCGTTTTCACAATGACTGTGTGATAGCTATACTTCTGCAAAGTTGTTTTTGTATTTGTATTATACAGTGTAGAGAAAATTGTACTGCACTGGCTTTACTGTTGTTGAGTGTAAGAACTGAAACAATTTAATAAAACAAAACCAGATACGTTATCTGAATGGTGGATGGTGTTATTTAAATTGTGTCAATAACAAATATCATTTCATTTAGCAGATTCATGTTCATGTCCTTTAATCGAGTACCATGAAGGCTTTCTGTTTTAGTTAGGTAAATAAAGTGAGGTATGCAAGTTATTAAACCGTATATATCTTTATGGACAAAAGGAACATATACACAAACATGCTCTGCACATTTTGTATGTTTCTCTCATCTGAAACAGTCATTTTAATTCATAGAGATCTAGGTCTTACTAAATGGTTGCTTGTTTAAATCTTTTAGACTATTTTTTAAACAAAAGTAATTGTTCTTATAGAACATATATATTCTTTGACATAGATATGATGTGCAAACATACAAGTTTTTCAGATGACAGCCTCTGTCATATTATAGTAGGCCTAAAAATAGTACTAAAGCTGTACATTTTTTATATTTAACAACTGGCTATGTCCATACATAACTGATCCAGATGTGTTGTTTATATCAAATGGAGTTAATAACAAATATGATGTCATTAAGCAAATGTCAGTCAGATTTGCTATTAAGCACTTATTTGTAAATAGAAAATAGAAAATAGATTAGAATACTAACTTTTAAATCTAGATTAAAAACACATCTGTTTAACTCTGCATTTACTGAATGAGCACTGTGCTGCTTTACACTGACTGCACCTTTAACTCAAGCCACTATTACTCCTGTTTTATTCTGTTTATGTCATGACTGGGTACAGGAATCAGGACGCAAGTGCGGGGTTCACCATGAAATAAATAACGTTTAATATAAAATGAACAGAAACAAAACACGAGGAGTAAAACCATAACACAGGAACACGCAGTACATGGAACACAGGAACAGACATGAACGTAATGACAATGACAATGATCCGGCGACAGGTGAGAAACAGACAGCAGTATAAATACACAACACTTAACAGGGAACAGGTGTGATGAATCAGTCCGTGAATGTCCAGGTGACGTAATCGGAGAGACAAACAAAACATGACACGGATCACCGTGACATGACCCCTCCCTCTAAGAGTGGCTACCAGACACTCACCTAAACAAAACAAACACAAAAGTCTGGTAGCGAGAGTCCAAGGGAGGGGTGGAGGGCTTGGGGACCCTGGCGAAGCCGGCAGCCGCCGGGATGAGACCAACAGGAACGGTAGGCCGGACTGCGCCAGGAGAACCGGAGCGATCGCTCCGAGAACCGAGGCAGACGAATTACCCCCCTCCTGGGAATCGCCGACGATCAGCTGCCCCCGGAAGTCATCTCCCATCCCCTCGCGGAAACGGAGACCCTCTCACGGTAGCCACCCCGGGGAAATGATCGGGCGTGGTCCGTTCCGGATCCCCCTGCGAGCAGGATGGTGGTTCTCCGAGGGACCGTCGACGACAACTCAACCGTTGGGGGACCGCCTGGGCCGATCCTCCTCCCGCATGCTCCCAGGAGCGAGCGATCGCTCACGGTGGTCCCCAAGAGACATCGGGGTTGATGGGGAATGAACCCCGATGTCACTACTCCCCCTCGACGAAACTCCTGGGGGAGCCGCCCTCCGTGAACCCGCTGCGTCCAGTCTGGCCGGATCATTCTGTCATGACTGGGTACAGGAATCAGGACGCAAGTGCAGGGTTCACCATGAAATAAATAACGTTTAATATAAAATGAACAGAAACAAAACACGAGGTGTAAAACCATAACACAGGAACACGCAGTACATGGAACACAGGAACAGACATGAACGTAATGACAATGACAATGATCCGGCGACAGGTGAGAAACAGACAGCAGTATAAATACACAACACTTAACAGGGAACAGGTGTGATGAATCAGTCCGTGAATGTCCAGGTGACGTAATCGGAGAGACAAACAAAACATGACACGGATCACCGTGACAGTTTAACATTTTAAAGTGTTTTTATTAAAATCACATTCATTTTCTTTAATTGTTAATTCAAAATTCTCATGTATCTTTTTTTATTGTGATTTTATTGTGTATCTATTATTTTTAAATTTTCTTTTTTCTCTTTTATATATTGTTTTCTCATTTCTATGCAAAGCACTTTGAATGACCTCTGTGTATGAAATGTGCTATACAAATAAACTTGCCTTGCCTTGCCTTGCCTTGTGTTCACACACGTGCTGTGCTAGAGTAAGTTTTCAGTAAACATTTATATTTAAAATAACCAAGTGTATCATAACATTACAATTTCATTGCAATAATTCTATAAACAATTATTGAAAACTTTATAAGACACAGCATGACGTGTTTATGTTATGGAAAATAGATTAGAATACTAAAGCTACTGATAACCAAATATTTATTCTCTTTATGTGTGATTATTAGTTATTATTTCTAATGTTGGCCTATTATTGTTCTTTAAGGATCCACATATTTACAGCAATCTTTTTCATACCTTTAAGGCCAGTTCACACTGGTCAGACAACTACCAACTCCAACAGACACCAAAGGACACCAACAGACAACCACATTCTAAAGTCTCATTTACTTTGATCCAACAACTTCCAACAGGGGTTTCACACTGGTCAGACAGACTCCAACAGACGCGTCTGTTGGAGTCTGTCTGACCAGTGTGAAGTGGCCTTTAGGATTTTAAGAATTCTAAGACAACATTTGAAGCTTTATAACTTCATAGGGTTGTTTCCCACTGGTTTAAATTGATGCATGACTAGCCATTAGTTATGTAAAAACATTTAGGTACTTTTTACAAACAAACCTTATAAAAAACATTACTGGTGTACATCTTAAGACAAAACTATGGCCCAGATATATTTAAAGGTAGGCCAGTGTAAGCTATTTTCAAGTAAGATAACTAAAACTTAAGCCTTAATTTTAGTCTGTAACTACACTTAAACCAATGGTCAGTAACATGAATCTCTAAGACTAGTATTTAAAGTTAGTCATACATTTTTGTCTTCATGATTGAACATAACTGCTTTAAGTATCATGTGAAAAAATATTTAAATTATTTAAATTATATTTAAATCCAAATAGTAAGACTGATTAGCCCTAACTAACTACTAGTTCTTCAGACTAGTCCTTAAAACACAGTCTTTACTTAATGGCTACTGTATGTTTAATCAACCAGCCCTAGTCTTGGAAAGACATATATTGTCTGATCTTAATAAAACTGTTAATATTTTGTCATAAGCTTCACATTACTAGTTAATTAGTTAGATATACTTAGTCTGGCCCATTTTGAAAATGTCACATTTCAAAATGCTTGAATTGATTACCTCAAGTCTTTTAGTTTTAATGAGGTAAATGACTGCAAATCATTAAATCTTATAATAATTTTCATGCAGATGCAAACCCATGGACAAAAGGAACATAACAGCAGCTACAAATGAAATAAAGAATACAGGTTACAAATGGTGCCCACCTCACTATGTGACATCACATCAAATCCAGTAATACAACGGCAAAATTTTATTTTATGTTTCATATTGATATTTGCCCAGATAGTACAGCAAATTCATACAATTGTTTTTCATATAAACATAAACATCTAGAGCAGTACTTTCAACTCAGTGAACCGCAGTGGTTTCTCAAGACCCAATGCTCGGCACATTTTGTATGTTTCTCTCATCTGACACAATCAGTTCAGTTCATACAAATCTCTACTGATGATTTAAGTAGATTTGTTTAAAATAGAAGACTTTCGTATATGTGCAGAGCAGTGGGCCTCCAGGAATAATTTTGAGAACCATTGATCTAGGGCACAGTTAACGTAACTCCCGTTGTTCTAGATGCAAATATTTCCGGAATGATGAGGCAAAAATCATCAAAGACACTTGAGAACATAAGACAAACAGGCCCATCAGTTTAGTTGTAATGGCACACCATTACGCTGGACTCGTACATGGTTAATGCTGGCTGGCTGTTGGTCGGCATGTTTTCTAAGATATGTAATTATCCTAAAAGACCCTTATAAGAATCTGAAAGCAGATGTTATGTGCAAAATAAAAAGTAGGTCAGACAAATATTTATGTGTTGTATACATATGCTATAGTTATCGTTATTTTTTCTTAGGTTATAGCGCCACCTAGTGGACAATCTCTGCAATTTTTTGCATGTGACCTTGGCCTGGGTCTATACATATGTGTACCAAGTTTCGTGTTGATATCTCATTCCTATCATAAATGATAGCCATTGTAGTATTTGTGGCACCGCCTCTTTGTACTTTTGACCGTGGTGTTGCGACAATGAGTGCAAAGTTCAACTTTTTTTTGATAGTTATTGATAATCAGTGTCTAAGGCCTATTCCAGCACTGGATCGGTTCAGATCGGTCAAAAAACCTAGGACTAGTTTGCAAAAGTAGGTTTCAAAGAAAATGATGAATATCTAACAAACGATTCGACTGAGACAAGTGCTGCTTGAGGAAAAGTTGTTCATTTTAAGTACCTCTATTAAATGATATGAGGATCTTGTTGATATCTGAAACACTGCATAATACACAATCACTTAAACACTGAAAAAACGTGATAGCGCCCTCCGGAGTCCGAATTTTTTCTTACTCTGCACAGACCTTCATGGCCAAGAGACAAACAGGCCCACCGCGTTTCATTTCGATCGGCCTCCGTTAACCCTGTCTAATAGCTGCTTTTTATTGATTGGCCGATGGCGGCCATGTTTTTTGAGTTACGCAAAATTCCTTTTAAACATAGATAGTACCCCAGACCAGGAGCACACCTGTCAAATGTCAAGTTGATCGGTCCCATATTTCCGTAGTTACAGCCCTTCAAAGTTGAGGTGGTGTTATAGCGCCAACTAGTGGTCAAGCGGCGCAATTTTTTGCACCTGACCTCAGAATAGTCGCCTGTATATGTGTACCAAATTTGGTGTCGATACCTCCTTCCCTTCCTAAGTTATAGCCATTTAAGATCAAGAGGCTCCGCTCATTGGGGGCGTTTGGGCGTGGCTTGACGACGGCGAGTCGAAAGTTAAACTTTTTTTTTATAACTTTTGATATTCACACTCCAAGGAATATTACGGCACTGGAACGGTTCCGATCGGACGAAAAACCTAGGACGAGTTCGTTTTTATTTTTTTTTACAAAATCGAAAATAGCGAAAAAAAATTCATGACGGAAATGAAATCGGAGATATACGTTTTGTTCGTCTTGACGCAAGGAATCCAGGGATATAAGACACTTGACATTTGGATAAGATTTGTGGAAGTTATGACCATCAACGCGTTTGTTATCGCTATAGCGCCACCTATGGGCCAATCGGGTTGATACTCTATCAACCTCTCCCCAAATTGGGTCCTACCATTTGGCCAAGTTTCAAGTCTCTAGGCCTTACGGTTTGGTCTGCACGTTCCGTTTTACGGCAGAATAATAATAACTAATAATAATAATAAAAACCTTGGCAATTACAATAGGGTTTCAGCACTTCGTGCTTGAACCCCTAATAATAATAAATATAGCTGCAAGCAGCGATTACCGGGGTTCAAGCGATTTGGGACATTGACACCTTTAAGGGCATGGCTGTGTAGATGATGAATAATTAATAAATGATGAAAAATAAGATACCAGACACACGTGTTCAAAGTTATCAGCAGAAAAGTGCTATCATTTAGTGAAATGTCTCCCTCTCTTCTCACAGAACATTGACAAATGGAACACTGAAGGAAATGTTTGTGGTGCTTGCATTGGCAAAACTCGGGTAACAAAATGATAAAATAGTGTTTATGAGTCAAAAGAGCTGAACCCCATATCTCTACGATGTTCTGATACAGAGATACAGCTCTTGCTAAATGGTTGCTAGGGTATTCTCATTGGTTGCTAGGGAGTGATTTGCAATCCACCAATGATTATACTCAAAGTCATGAAAGGAATAATCCATGATGACTCATGATTTTAAATGTAAGGTTACAGTATTTTTAAGTGAATTAACAAATTACCACTAGGTGGCGCTATGACAAAGTCGTGCATGGAATCTCAGGTCATGACTGTGTTACATCTAGCTAGTATCATGGCTGTACACTTTAGTTTAGTGAAAAAACAGTTGTATGACCATTGGGCTTGCTCAATGTCAAAGATTTTGTTTAATTATGAGGCCAACTAGTGGTGCAGGCATACCATTTTTTTTTGTATTGCCTCAGAATGTGCTCAGACATCAGCGTATCAAATCTGGTAAAAAAATATCATTTCGTTGCGGAGTTATAACCATTTATGTGTAAAAACACAAAATTTTGAGGTAATTTTTTGTTTTTTGCAATTTTCGGCCATTTCTGATGGAAATTTTAACATAACGTCAATAGAACTTTTTGTTCAGAAGGTAATACAATGTTCTTCCTATGGTCGTTTCGAGTCGATCGGAATAACCCTCGCGGAGTTATTCGCGCGTGTTTTTTAAGCGCTATTTTCCTGTGCAGAACCAACCGTAAAGCAAAACCTGGCATGCTTGGTATCTTTGGACTCGGCAACAATTCAGGACTGCAAGGAAAAAAGTCGTATGAAAATACGTTAAACTCAGCCTAAGTTATAAGCATTATTTGATTTGTCTGACCACTAGGTGGCGCTGTGACGAAACGATGCATGAAACCTCAGGCCATGACTCTCATCACAAGTATCAAGTGTCGTGTTGATACTTCATTCCTGTCCCCAGTTATAGCCAATAATGTTCTAGTGCCTGCCCACAATTCAGACGTTTGGGCGTGGCATGTTGACCGTGAGTCGAAAGTTCAACTTTTTTTAAATAATTATTGATATTCAAACTCCAAGGAACATTTTAGCACTGGAATGATTCCGATCGGGTAAAAAACCTAGGACTAGTTCGTTTTTATTTTTTTCTACAAAATCGAAAATAGTGGAAAATTTTTCATGACGGAAATAAAATCGGAGATATACATTTTGTTTGTCTTGTTGCAAGGAATCCAGGGATATAAGACACTTGACATTTGGACAAGAATTGTGGGAGTTATGAGCATTAACGCGTTTGCCATCGCTGTAGCGCCACCTATAGGCCAATCGGGTTGATACTCTGTCAACCTCTCCCCAAATTGGGTCCTACTATTTGGCCAAGTTTCAAGTCTCTAGGCCTTACCGTTTGGTCTGCACGTTCCGTTTTATGGCAGAATAATAATAAAAATCCTAACAAAAACAAATGGTAATATAGCTGCAAGCAGCGATTAGCGGGGTTCAAGCTATTTGGGATCACAAGACGTTTAAGGACATGGCCATATAGATATTCTGCATTGTATATTATACACATACACGTTTACCTGAGAAAGGAGAAACAAGACTGTTAAAGAACAAGACTTAATACTGACATGGTTACACACTCATTTTGTATGTAGTTTTTTTTTTATAAAAAACATAAAAATATAATTCTTACTGCAAATGTCGTGTAAGTGCCTCCAAAATTATGTTCATGTTTCACAGCTATCATAAAGTGACATGAGTGATAAAACTGACAACTCAGAACAATTGAAGTGGTAGTCTTTCACTAAATTTGATTTTAATATTATAACAGTAAAATCATGAAGTTAAAGGTGCAGTGTGTACATTTTAGTGGCATCTAGTGGTGAGGTCACGAAATGCAACCAATGGCTTAGTCCACTGCTCACCCCTCGCTTTTGAAACACATAGAGAAGCTACGGTAGCCGCCACCAGACAAACATGTCATCGTCGGAGACAACTTAGTAAAAAATTTGTCCGTTAGGGGCTTCTGTAGAAAAATGGCGCCACAAAATGTTGACTTCCAAGTAAGGGGACCTTGGTGTTTGTAGATAAAAAGGTCTCGTTCTAAGCTAATAAACACATACCGGTTCATTATGAAAGGTCTTTATACACCTCTGATAATATAGTTTTGTATATCATTTTGCATTTCTGTCAAGAGTTCCTTCTAAAAATTACACACTGCACCTTTAAATGTGAACAGATTTCTATTAATAGTAGAATTAGTTAAAGAGTAATCATCTTCTGTGTTTTCTGTGAGTTCAAATGTCAGCCAGTGATTGATCCTCTTCTGCCATCTAGTGAACATAACGGAAAATTGCACCTAAAATCCACAATAAGGAATTTGAGTATATTGCCTGATCTCAATAATACATTGTATGCTTTGTCATAAGCTTTAGGGGCCGTTCGTCAGGGCCATTTTCAAAATGACTGTGTGATAGCTATACTTTTGCAAAGTTGTTTTTGTATTTTATATATATATATATATACAGTGTAGAGAAAATTGTACTGCACTGGCTTTACTGTTGTTGAGTGTAAGAACTGAAACAATTTAATAAAACAACCAGATACGTTATCAGAATGGTGGATGGTGTTATTAAATCCTGTCAATAACAAATATCATTTCATTTAGCAGATTCATGTTCATGTTCTTTATTCGAGTACCATGAAGGCTTTCTGTTTTAATTAGGTAAATAAAGTGAGGTATGCAAGTTATTAAACCGTATATATTTTTATGGACAAAAGGAACATATACACAAACATGCTCTGCACATTTTGTATGTTTCTCTCATCTGAAACAGTCATTTTAGTTCATAGAGATCTATTCTGTAGGTCTTACTAAATGTTTGCTTGTTTAAATGTTTTAGACATTTTTTTAACAAAAGTAATTGTTCTTATAGAACATATATATTCTTTGACATAGATATTATGTGCAAACATACAAGTATTTCAGATAACAGCCTCTGTCATATTATAGTAGGCCTTAAAGTAGTACTAAAGCTCTACATTTTTTATATTTAACCACTGGCTATGTCCATACATAACTGATACAGATGTGTTGTTTATATCAAATGGAGTTAATAACAAATGATGTCATTAAGCAAATGTCAGTCAGATTTGCTATTAAGCACTTATTAGTGTTCACACATGTGCTGTGCTAGAGTAAGTTTTCAGCAAATCATTTACATTTAAAATAACCAATTGTATAATAACATTACAATTTCATTGCAATAATTCTATAAACAATTATTAAAAACTTTATAAGATACATCATGACATGTTTATGTTCTGGAAAGTAGATTAGAATACTAAAGCTTCTGATAACCAAATATATATTCTCTTTATGTATGATTATTAATTATTATTTCTAATGTTGGCCTATTATTGTTCTTTAAGGATCCACATATTTACAGCAATCTTTTTCATACCTTTAGGATTTGAAAAATTCTAAGACAACATTTGAAGCTTTATAACTTTATTGGGTTGTTTCCCACAGGTTTAGATTGATGCATGACTAGCCATTAGTTATGTAAAAACATTTAGGTACTTTTTACAAACAAACCTTATAAAAAACATTTCTGGTGTACATCTTAAGACAAAACCATGGCCCAGATATATTTAAAGGTAGGCCAGTGTAAGCTATTTTCAAGTAAGACAACTAAAACTTAAGCCTAAATTTTAGTCTGGAACTACATTTAAACCAATGGTCAGTAACATTAATCTCTAAGACTAGTATTCAAAGTTAGTCATACATTTTTGTCTTCATGATTGAACATAACTGCTTTAAGTATCATGTGAAAAAATATTTAAATTATTTAAAATATATTTAAATCCAAATAGTTAGACTGATTAGCCCTAACTAACTACTAATTCTTCAGACTAGTCCTTAAAACACAGTCTTAATTATGTTTTTTATATTATATAGTTTTTTTAAATAACATTACTAAAATATTAAATGTATCATTTTTTATTACGAGTTGAATTTGAATCCCGAGCAGTTTTAACCTTACGGACATGTTACTATAACAACAACTCTAGGATGACCTTCGAAGAAACAAATAATTCAACATGAAGCTAAATCGTCAACAATGAAATCCAGCTAACTGAGTAATCCACGTATGAACGACAGACCCAGCAGTGAAGCACTACATTAAAAAGTCAATTCTATGCAATCCAGTTGAGAAAGGAGGATACATTTTTTTTTACTAGATTTTAATACTGCTAACTGTGTTTTTAAAAATAAGTGGATAAAAAGTTACTGAAGTTGCAAAGGTAGTATATGGAACATCATACCAGAAATTATTTTTAAGAAATTGGGTGGTTTGGAATTTTTTTTGCGATACAATTTTGATATAAACAAGTTTCCCATAAAACTGTCAGGTTTCCATAAACAGGTTTGTTTTCTTGGATGCTCATATAAAAACATAACTTTTCTCCACATAGATCTGTTATTTGGAATAACAAGAATATTCTATACAAGAAACAGATCCTTATTTTAAAGAAATTGGTATGATAATAATATAATATTAGTGAGGCTGTTATTTAAAGATGATGGTCACCTCTTTAATTATTGTGAATTCCTCAATCACTATAAGATTCCAGTAACTGCTAAGGAATTTGCAGTTGTATTTGATGCCATACCTAGTGGACTTATTCAACTCTTTCAATGTTATACATCTTATGATTGTAACTCCTTACATAATACTCAGTTATGTATTAATAGAGTAAATATTCTAGAAATTTTTTTTTTTATAAGAACAGAAATGAATGTAGAAGTGAATATTTGCCTAGATGTAAACCATACTAATCTGCAGTTCAACCTTTAAACAAGTTTTAATTTAAACTTTTTGATTGTAATATTGTAGTAATGAGTTTCTAAAATTAATATATATATATATAAATTGTTCATATTTTAATTTGAAAACAGAAGTGGAGATAATTAGATTTTAATTAGTTTTAATACATTTTGATGATTTGATTATAAAATAAAATAGATATAGTACAGTAAATTCACAAAATAGTTTTTCATATAAACATAAACATCTAGAGAAGTACTTTCAACTCACTGAAACACAGTGGTTTCTCGAGACCCAATGCTCGGCACATTTTGTATGATTCTCTCATCTGACACAATCAGTTCAGTTCATACAAATCTCTACTGATGATTAAAGTAGATTTGTTTAAAATAGAAGACTTTTGTATATGTGCAGAGCAGTGGGCCTCCAGGAATAATTTTGAGAACCACTGATCTAGGGGACAGTTAACGTAACACCCGTTGTTCTAGATGCAAATATTTCCGGAATGATGAGCCAAAAATCCTCACAGACACTTGAGAACATAAGACAAACAAGCCCATCAGTTTAGTTGTAATCGCACACCATTACACTGGACTGGTACATGGTTAATGCTGGCGGCTATTGGTCTCATGTTTTCTAAGATATGTAATTATCCTAATAGACCCTTATAAGAATCTGAAAGCAGATGTTAAGTGCAAAATAACAAGTAGGTCAGACAAATATTTATGTGTCGTATACATATGCTATAGTCATCGTTCTTTGATCTTAGGTTATAGCGCCACCTAGTGGACAATCTCTGAAATTTTTTGCATGTGACCTCGGCCTAGGTCTATACATATGTGTACCAATTTTCATGTTGATATCTGATTCCTATCATAAATGATAGCCATTTAAGTATTTGTGGCACCGCCTCTTCGTACTTTTGACTGTGGTATTGCGACGACGAGTGCAAAGTTCAACTTTTTTTTGATAATTATTGATATTCAGTGTCTAAGGAATATTCCAGCACTGGATTGGTTCAGATCGGTCAAAAAACCTAGGACTAGTTCGCAAAAGTAGGTTTCAAAGAAAATGATGAATATCTAACAAACGATTCGACTGAGACAAGTGCTGCTTGAGGAAAAGTTGTTCATTATAAGTACCTCTATTAAATGATATGAGGATCTTGTTGATATCTAAAACACTGCATAATACACAATCACTTAAACGCTGAAAAAACGTGATAGCGCCTCCCGGAGGCCGAATTTTTTCTTACTCTGCACAGACCTTCATGGCCAAGAGACAAACAGGCCCACCACGTTTCGTTTCGATCGGCCTCCGTTAACCCTGCCTAATAGCTGCTTTTTCTTGATTGGCCGATGGCGGCCATGTTTTTTGAGCTACGCGAAATTCCTTTTAGACACAGATAGTACCCTAGACCAGGAGCACCGGTGCCAAAGGTCAAGTTGATCGGCCCCATATTTCTGTAGTTACAGCCCTTTAAAGTTGAGGTGGTGTTATAGCGCCAACTAGTGGTCAAGCGGCGCATTTTTTTGCACGTGACCCCAGAATAGTGCCCTGTATATGTGTACCAAATTTGGTGTCGATACCTCTTTCTAATCCCAAGTTATAGCCATTTAAGTCCAAGAGGCTCCGCCCATTGGGGGCGTTTGGGCGTGGCTTTACGACGATGAGTCAAAAGTTCACATTTTTTTTGATAACTTTTGATATTCACACTCCAAGGAATATTACAGCACTGGAACGGTTCCGATCGGACAAAAAACCTAGGACTAGTTCGTTTTTATTTTTTTCGACAAAATCGAAAATAGCGAAAAAAAATTCATGACGGAAATGAAATCGGAGATATACGTTTTGTTCGTCTTGACGCAAGGATTCCAGTGATATAAGACACTTGACATTTGGACAAGATTTGTGGGAGTTATGATCATCAACGCGTTTGTTATTGCTATAGCGCCACCTATAGGCCAATCGGGTTCATACTCTATCAACCTCTCCCCAAATTGGGTCCTACCCTTTGGCCAAGTTTCAAGTCTCTAGGCCTTACGGTTTGGGCTGTACGTTCCGTTTTACGGCAAAATAATAATAATTAATAAAAATAAAAATCTTAACAATTACAATAGGGTTTCAGCCCTACGGGCTTGAACCCCTAATTAAAGCTACAAGCAGCATTTACCGGGTTTCGAGCATTAAAGCACGTCAGAGACGTCAGACGTCGTCGACCAGGCTGATACACCACATTGCATGCAGAAAAACGAAAGAGATGGTCAGAAATGGTTCATACAGACTATGTATGCTTACACACAGGTGCACCTATAGGACAAATATGTCACGTCCTTAATGTTAAGTCATTCAGATAATTTGTTAACGAGAATTAGTTTTTCAGATTTATACCGTAACATACAATTCAGAATTGGCCGTGTATAGTTGAACTACAAGGCCATTGAGTCGTGGTATGGTGCAATGGTGTAAACAGACTGCAGACGTGCACATAAGGCACACACACAGCAGCGCAGCAAACCGCAAGGACCTACAGTGGACAGCAAACACAGCTGGAAAGATAATACTTGACTTATTTAATGTCCTCCTTAATTGTGTTCTGATAACTCCAGGACTAAGCATAAGGCAAAACCTGGCATGTTTGGTATCGTTGGACTCTGCAACAATTCAGGACTCCTGTGAAAAAAGTCCCATGAAAATACGGTGACTGCAGCCAAAGATTTACGTTTCTAAAATATGCTTCCGACCACTAGGTGTTGGTGCAACAAAACTGCAGGCTCCCTCAGGTCCTGACTGCCATCAGAATAACCAAGTACTGTGTCATTACGCATACGTTTGGCGAAGATACACCTTAAATACATTAGCTATCAGCAAAAAAACAGCTCTCATTCAGTGAAATTTCTCTGCTCTCTACTCACTTTTAAGTGAAAATAACAAATAACCACAGGGTGGCGCTACGACAAAATTGTGCATGCAACGTCAGGTCATGACTTTGTTACATCTAGCTAGTATCATGGCTGAACACTTTAGTTTAGTGAAAAAAACAGTTGTAAGACCATTGGGCTCGCTCAATGTCAAAGGTTTTGTTCAATTATGAGGCCAACGAGTGGTGCA
This sequence comes from Paramisgurnus dabryanus, assembly GCF_030506205.2. NCBI lineage: Eukaryota > Metazoa > Chordata > Actinopteri > Cypriniformes > Cobitidae > Paramisgurnus > Paramisgurnus dabryanus. Next base: position 49,577,222 of record NC_133340.1, on the reverse strand, counting down.
GGCATATTATTTTTTGGGTATTGCCTCAGACTCTGCTCAGCCATCAGCGTATCAAATCTGGTGAAAAAATGTCATTTCGTTGCGGAGGTATAACCATCTATGTGTAAAAAACACAAAATTTTGAGGTAATTTTTCGTTTTTTGCAATTTTCTGCCATTTCTGATAGAAATTTTAACATAACGCCACTAGACTTTTTTGTTCAGAAGGTAATGCAATGTTCTTCCTATGGTCGTTTAAAGTCGATCGGAATAATCCTTGCAGAGTTATTTGCGCATGTTTTGTAAGTGCTATTTTTGCTGTGCAGAACTAACCGTAAGGCGAAACCTGGCATGCTTGGTATCGTAGGACTCGGAAACAATTCAGGATGCTAAAAAAATAACTCCCATGAAAATCTCTTGACCACAGATAAAGTTATAGGCGTGAAAGTTGCAACCATTGCATAATCACAGTATTTAGTGCTATTTTCCCCGTTATAGCGCCATCTAGTGTCCAATCGGGGAGCTTTTTATATCACGACCTTAGACCGATGGCCTACACATATGATTCAAGCCCCATGATGATATCTCAAACGCCTCTCGAGTTATGGCCGTTTAAATGTTTTAAGCTCCGCCCAGTTCGATTTTTGGCCACTCCTTGCGTGTTTGAATACAAATTTCAACTTTTTTTCGATAATTATTCATACTCCCACTCCACAGAATCAATCAGCTTTCGTTAGGTTCAGATCGGATGAAAAACCTAGGACTAGTTCGCAAAAGTAGGTTTGAACGTTATCGCCAATAACTAAAGAACCATTTGATTGACAACAACGCTTTAAGAGGCAAAGTTTTTCGTCATGAACCGATCTATCATATGATGTCAGGTTTGTGTATGTATGTCAAACGTCACGTGATACAGGCACCGACATACGGTATTACGCCCCCTAGTGGCCAAATGACACCATAATTCTTACAGACCTTCTAGAGCAGTACACGAACAAGCACAGTGAGTGTCGTTCCGATCGACCTTCGTTAACCCTGTCAAATCAGCCCTCACACTTCATTGGCCGATGACGGCCATGTTTTTGCAGATACGCCAATGTCCTTCTAGAACCTCATGGTACATTGCACAAAGACACACCATACCAAATATGAAGTGTATCGGGCTTACGGTTGTGTAGTGATAGCCATTTTCGACCCTCAAGCTTATTATAGCGCCACCTAGTGGCCAAAATCCGCGTATTTTTTCCTGTGACCCCGGAGTGAGCTGATACACATGTGTACCAAACCGCGTTAAGATATCTCTAACCGTTCACGAGTTATAGCCATTTTCCTGGAGATAGTCTACTTCCGGTATTGAATTTTGGCGCCCCTTAGTGACACTGAAGCGAAATTACACATTCTGTTCGATAATTATTTACCTACTCACTCCACAGATTTCTCCTGCGTTGGAACGATTCCGATCGGGCGAAAAACCTAGGACTAGTTCAGTTTGGCTTGAAATGCATACTATGCAAATTAGCGAAAAATATTTGCATACCGGAAATGAAATCGGAGATATACATTTTTTAAGTTTGGAGCCAAGGATTACAATGATACCAAACACTTGAGTGTAGGATGTCCGGTTTAGGAGTTATGAGCCCCAACGCGTCGGGCATTGCTATAGCGCCACCTATGGGCCGATTTGGCTGATTCACTGTATCTGAGTAGCCTGCTAATATACAACCAGTTGACCAAGTGGCAAGTTTCTACGACTTACGGTTTGTGCTGGGCGACGCGTTTTATGGCGGAAAAATAATAATAATAATAATAATAATAATAATAATAATAATAATAATAAAACAGACAAATACAATAGGTTTTCAGCACTTCGTGCTCGAAACCCTAAATATAGCTGCAAGCAGCGATTACCGGGGTTCAAGCGATTTGGGACATTAAGACCATTAAGGGCATGGCTGTGTAGATTTGCTGCATTGTACAAAATAAATGATGAAAAATAAGATACCAGACACACGTGTTCAAAGTTATTAGCAAAAATTGCTATCGTTCAGTGAAATGTCTCCCTCTCTTCTCACGGAACATTGACAAATAGAACACTGAAGGAAATGTTTGTGGTGCTTGCAATGGCAAAACTCGGGTCACAAAATGTTAAAATAGGGTTAATGAGTCAAAAGAGCCGAACCCCACGTCTCTACGATGTTCTGATACAGAGATACAGCTTGCTAAATGGTTGCTAGGGTATTCTCATTGGTTGCTAGGGAGTGACTTGCAATCCATCAATGATTATACTCAAAGCCATGAAAGGAATAATCCATGATGACTCATGATTTTTAAATGTAAGGTTACAGTATTTTTAAGTGAAAATAACAAATTACCACTAGGTGGCGCTATGACAAACTCGTGCATGGAATCTCAGGTCATGACTGTGTTACATCTAGCTAGTATCATGGCTGTACACTTTAGTTTATTGAAAAAACAGTTGTTTGACCATAGGGTTTGCTCAATGTCATAGGTTTTGTTAAATTATGAGGCCAACTAGTGGTGCAGGCATACCATTTTTTTTTGTATTGCCTCAGACTGTGCTCAGACATCAGCGTATCAAATCTGGTGAAAAAATATCATTTCGTTGCGGAGTTATAACCATTTATGTGTAAAAACACAAAATTTTGAGGTAATTTTTCGTTTTTTGCAATTTTCGGCCATTTCTGATGAAAATTTTAACATAACGCCAATAGAACTTTTTGTTCAGAAGGTAATACAATGTTCTTCCTATGGTCGTTTCGAGTCGATCGGAATAACCCTCGCGGAGTTATTCGCGCGTGTTTTTTAAGCGCTATTTTCCTGTGCAGAACCAACCGTAAAGCAAAACCTGGCATGCTTGGTATCGTTGGACTCGGCAACAATTCAGGACTCCAAAGAAAAAAGTTGCATGAAAATATGTTAAACTCAGCCTAAGTTATAAGCGTTTAAATGATTCGTCTGACCACTAGGTGGCGCTGTGACGAAACGACGCATGCCACCTCAGGCCATGACTGTCATCACAAGTACCAAGTGTCGTGTTAATACTTCATTCCTGTCCGCAGTTATATCCAATAAATCCCTAGTGGCTGCGCACACTTCAGACGTTTGGGCGTGGCATGTCGACCGTGAGACGAAAGTTCAACTTTTTTTCAATAATTATTGATATTCGAACTCCAAGGAACATTTTAGCACCAAAACGATTCCGATCGAGCGAAAAACCTAGGACTAGTTCGTTTTTATTTTTTTCGACAAAATCAAAAATAGCGGAAAATTTTTAATGACGGAAATGAAATCGGAGATATACATTTTGTTCGTCTTGACACAAGGAATCCAGGAATATAAGACACTTGACATTTGGACAAGAATTGTCGAAGTTATGAGCATCAACGCGTTTGCCATTGCTGTAGCGCCCCCCATAGGCCGATTGGGATGACACTCTGTCATCTTCGCGCACGAATGAGACCTACCATTTGGCCAAGTCTCAAGTCTCTAGGCCTTACGGTTTGGTCTGCACGATCCGTTTTACGGCAGAAGAAAAATAATAAAAAATATAGCTGCAAGCAGCGATTACCGGGGTTCAAGCGATTTGGGACATTAAGACCTTTAAGGGCATGGCTGTGTAGATTTGCTGCATTGTACAAAATAAATGATGAAAAATAAGATACCAGACACACGTCTTCAAAGTATCAGCAAAAAAGTGCTATCATTCAGTGAAATGTCTCCCTCTCTTCTCACGGAACATTGACAAATGGAACAATGAAAGAAATGTTTGTGGTGCTTGCATTGGCAAAACTCGGGTCACAAAATTTTAAAATAGTGTTAATGAGTCAAAAGAACTGAACCCCATGTCTCTACGATGTTCTGATACAGAGATACAGCTCTTGCTAAATGGTTGCTAGGGTATTCTCATTGCTTGCTAGGGAGTGACTTGCAATCCACCAATGATTATACTCAAAGCCATGAAAGGAATAATCCATGATGACTCATGATTTTAAAGGTAAGGTTACAGTATTTTTAAGTGAAAATAACAAATTACCACTAGGTGGCGCTATGACAAACTCGTGCATGGAATCTCAGATCATGACTGTGTTACATCTAGCTAGTATCATGGCTGTACACTTTAGTTTATTGAAAAAACAGTTGTATGACCATTGGGTTTGCTCAATGTCATAGGTTTTGTTAAATTATGAGGCCAACTAGTGGTGCAGGCATACCATTTTTTTTGTATTGCCTCAGCTTGTGCTCAGACATCAGCGTATCAAATCTGGTGAAAAAATATCATTTCGTTGCGGAGTTATATCCATTTATGTGTAAAAACACAAAATTTTGAGGTAATTTTTCGTTTTTTGCAATTTTCGGCCATTTCTGATGGAAATTTTAACATAACGCCAATAGAACTTTTTGTTCAGAAGGTAATACAATGTTCTTCCTATGGTCGTTTCGAGTCGATCGGAATAACCCTCGCGGAGTTATTCGCGCTTGTTTTTTAAGCGCTATTTTCCTGTGCAGAACCAACCGTAAAGCAAAACCTGGCATGCTTGATATCGTTGGACTCGGCAACAATTCAGGACTCCAAAGAAAAAAGTTGCATGAAAATACATTAAACTCAGCCTAAGTTATAAGCGTTTAAATGATTCGTCTGACCACTAGGTGGCGCTGTGACGAAACGACGCATGCCACCTCAGGCCATGACTGTCATCACAAGTGCCAAGTGTCGTGTTGATACTTCATTCCTGTCCGCAGTTATAGCCAATAAATCCCTAGTGGCTGCGCACACTTCAGACGTTTGGGCGTGGCATGTCGACCGTGAGTCGAAAGTTCAACTTTTTTTCAATAATTATTGATATTCGAACTCTAAGGAACATTTTAGCACCGAAACGATTCCGATCGAGCGAAAAACCTAGGACTAGTTCGTTTTTATTTTTTTCGACAAAATCGAAAATAGCGGAAAATTTTTAATGACGGAAATGAAATCGGAGATATACATTTTGTTCGTCTTGACGCAAGGAATCCAGGGATATAAGACACTTGACATTTGGACAAGAATTGTGGAAGTTATGAGCATCAACGCGTTTGCCATCGCTGTAGCGCCCCCCATAGGCCGATTGGGATGACACTCTGTCAACTTCGCGCACGAATGAGACCTACCATTTGGCCAAGTCTCAAGTCTCTAGGCCTTACGGTTTGGTCTGCACGATCCGTTTTACGGCAGAAGAAAAATAATAAAAATAATAATAATAATAATAATAATAATTAAAGCTGCAAGCAGCGTTTACCGGGTTTCGAGCATTAAAGCACATACAACATGTCAGATGTCGTCGACCAGGCTGATACACCACATCGCATCCAGAAAAACGTAAGAGATGGTCAGAAACGGTTCAGACAGACTATGTAGCTTACACACAGGTGCACCTATAGGACAAACATGTCACATCCTTAATGTTAAGTCATTCTGATAATTTGTTAACGAGAATTAGTTTTTCAGATTTATACCGTAAAATACAATTCAGAAATGGCCGTGTTTAGTTGAATTACAAGGCCATTGAGTCGGCTTCAAGCGATTTGGGACCTTAAGACCTTTCAGGGCATGCCTGTGTAGTTTTGCTGAATTGTACAAAATAAATTATAAAAAATAAGCTACCTCACACACCTGTTCAAAGTCAGCAGCAAAAAAGGTGCTATCATTCAGTGAAATGTCTCCCTCTCTTCTCACGAAGCATTGACAAATAGAACACTGAAGGAAATGTTTGTGGTGCTTACAGTGGCAAAACTTGGGTCACAAAATGTTAAAATAGTGTAAAAAAGTCAAAAGAGCCGAACCCCATATCTCTACGATGTTCTGATACAAAGATACAGCTCATGCTAAATGGTTGCTAGGGTATTCTGATTGGTTGCTAGGGAGTGAATTGCAATCCACCAATGATTATACTCAAAGCCATGAAAGGCATAATCCACGATGACTCATGATTTTAGATATAAGGTTGCAGTATTTTTAAGTCAAAATAACAAATAACCACTAGGTGGCGCTATGAAAAACTTGTGCATGCAACGTCATGAATGTGTTACATCTAGCTAGTATCATGGCTATACACTTAAGTTTAGTGAAAAAAACTGTTGTATGACCATTGTGCTAGCTCAACGTCAAAGGTTTTGTTCAATTATGAGGCCAACTAGTGGTGCAGGCATACCATTTTTTTTGTATTGCCTCAGACTCTGCTCAGACATCAGCGTATCAAATCTGGTAAAAAAATATCATTTCGTTGCGGAGTTATAACCATTTATGTGTAAAAAACACAAAATTTGGAGTAAATTTTTCGTTTTTTGCAATTTTCGGCCATTTCTGATGGAAATTTTAACATAATGCCAATAGAACTTTTTGTTCAGAAGGTAATACAATATTCTTCCTATGGTCGTTTCGAGTCGATCGGAGGAACCCTCGCGGAGTTATTCGCGCATGTTTTTTAAGCGCTATTTTCCTGTGCAGAACCAACCGTAAAGCAAAACCTGGCATGCTTGGTATCATTGGACTCGGCAACAATTCAGGACTCCAAGGAAAAACGTCGCATGAAAATACGTTAAACTCAGCCGAAGTTATAAGCATTATTCGATTCGTATGACCACTAGGTGGCGCTGTGACGAAACGATGCATGAAACCTCAGGCCATGACTCTCATCACAAGTACCAAGTGTCGTGTTGATACTTCATTCCTGTCCCCAGTTATAGCCAATAATGTTCTAGTGCCTGCCCACAATTCAGACGTGTGGGCGTGGCATGTTGACCGTGAGTCGAAAGTTCAACTTTTTTTTGATAATTATTGATATTCAAACTCCAAGGAACATTTTAGCACTGGAATGATTCCGATCGGGCGAAAAACCTAGGACTAGTTCGTTTTTATTTTTTTCGACAAAATCGAAAATAGCGGAAAATTTTTCATGACGGAAATGAAAACGGAGATATACATTTTTTAAGTTTGGAGCAAGGGATTACAATGATACCAAACACTTGAGTGTATGATGGCCGGTTTAGGAGTTATGAGCCCAAACGCGTCGGGCATTGCTATAGCGCCACCTATGGGCCGATTTGGCTGGTTCACTGTATCTGAGTAGCCTGCTAATATACAACCAGTTGACCAAGTGGCAAGTTTCTACGACTTACGGTTTGTGCTGGGCGACGCGTTTTATGGCGGAAAAATAATAATAATAATAATAATAATAATAATAAAACAGACAAATACAATAGGTTTTCAGCACTTCGTGCTCGAAACCCTAATAATAATAATAAAAATCAGTACAAATACAATAGGGTTTCAGCCCTTCGGGCTTGAACCCCTAATAATAATAATAATAATAATAAAAATCAGTACAAATACAATAGGGTTTCAGCCCTTCGGGCTTGAACCCCTAATTATTATAAAAAGAAAACTAACGGATACAATAGGGGTCTTCGCCCATTCTGGGCTTGACCCCTAAATATAGCTGCAAGCAGCAATGCCGGGGTCAAGCCGAAAAGGGCACAGAAGGGTGTAAAGTTGAGATTGGATAAGAATACTAAAGAACCTAGGTAAACCTCATGATTTCAAATGAAAAAAACGCAAAAGTAATCAACAAAAATAATCTATGTTCTTGTCTAATGCAATCGTCCTTCTGTTATTGACAATCATGGAACATTAGAGCACGGAAGGACACGTGAGTGATGTATGCAGTGGCATAACATGGGTCACAACATGTTACAACAAGTTAAATCAGTCAAAAGAGACCATCCCCATGTCTCTACGATGTTCTGATGCAGAGAAAAAGCTCTTTCAAAAACAGTTGATTAGGTAATCTCATTGGTTGCTAGAGAGTAGATTCACATCCACCAGCGATAATAGTCCAAGCCATGAAATGAAGAATCCATGATGACTTATGATTTTAGATGTGTTGTTGCAGTAGTTTTAGGCAAAAATTGCTATTTTCTATCTCCAAGCCACTAGGTGGCGCTATGACAAAATTGTGCATGCAACCTCAGGGCATGACTGCGTTACATTTAGCTAGTTTTCTGACTATACACTTTAGTTCAGCAAAGAAATAGTTGTATGACCATAGGGCTTGCTTGATATGAAAGGTTTTGTCCAATTATAAGGCCAACTAGTGGTGAAGGCATACCAATGTTTTTGTGTGACCTCAGACTCTGCTCGTACATCAGCGTATCAAATCTGGTGAAAAAATCTCTTTTCGTTGCGAAGTTATAACCATTTATGTGTAAAAAACACAAAATTCAAAGGTAATTTCTCGTTTTTTGCAATTTTCGGCCATTTCTGATGAAAATTTTAATATAACGCCAATAGAACTTTTTGTTCAGAAGGTAATGCAATATTCTTCCTATGGTGTTTTCGAGTCGATCAGAATAACGCTCGCGAAGATATTCGCGCTTGTTTTTTAAGTGCTGTTTTGCTGCGCAGGGCTAACCGTAAGGCGAAATCTGGCATGTTTGGTATCGTTGGACTCGGCGACTACCCAGGACTCCTAAAAATCAAGTCCCGTCAAAATACGTTTATCACAGCCAAAGTTATAGGCGTATAAAACATTCGTCTGGCCAGTAGGTGGCGCTGCGACGAAACTGTGCATGCACCCTCAGTTCCTGACTGGCATCTCAAGAACCAAGTGTCGTGTCAATAGGCCTAAGTTTGACGAAGATAAAGCCTAAAATCTGTTTTTTTGCGCTCTACGTAAAATTCGTTAAGGTGGTATTTGACAACGGATTGCTGTATCGAAATTCTTTTGATAACTTTTTGCCATGAGTGTCTCAAGATGATACATACCAATTTTCGTGGCAATCGGACAAAAGCTCTAGGACGAGTTCGAAAAAGTAGGTTTTTCAAATAATTCAAAATGGCGGGAAAATTTTCATGACGGAAAATGACGTCATAGAGTGTAATCGAATCGTCTTGAGCCAAGGAATCAGAGGAAGCAAGAATTTTGTTTCTAGGACTTACGGATCAGAAGTTATAAGCAAAAACATAAGTGCAATTTTGGACTGTTGGTGGCGCTAGCGGGTTTGACATAGAGACTCCAAATTTGCTGTGGGGACACATTGGAGTGTCCTTTATCAGTGTGCCAAATTTCATAACTTTCCCACGTACGGTTCTATGGGCTGCCATAGACCGCAATGGCGGAAGAAGAATAACTAATAAATATAGCTGCAAGCAGCAATCACCGGGGTCAAGCCAAAAAGGGCACAGCAGAAAGTAAAGTTGACTTCGGATGAGCAGTTTAAAGTACCTAGGAAAATCTCTTGATTTCAGACAAAACAATATAACAGTTATCAGCAAAAAAGCTGTTCTCATTTAGTGAAATCTCTCCCTCTCTTTCGACGAGCATTGATAACTAGAACACTGACGTAAAAATGAGTGGTGCTTGCAGTGGCAATACTCAGCTCACAAAATGTTACAGTGGTGTTAATGAGTCAAAAGAGCCCACCCCCGTGTCTCTACGATGTTCTGACGCAGAGATATAGCTCTTGCAAAAACGGTTGATAAGGTATTCTCATTGGTTGCTAGGGAGTGAATTGGCAACCACCAGTGATTATAGTCAAAGCCATGAAAGGAATAATCCATGATGACTCATGGTTTTAGATGTGTTGTTGCAGTAGTTTTAGGCAAAAAATGCCATATTTCTATCTCAAAACCAGTAGGTGGCGCAATGACAAAATTGTGCATGCAACCTCAGGTCATAACTGTGTTACATCTAGCTAGTTTTATGACTATACACTTTATTTTAGGGAAGAAACAGTTGTATGACCATAGGGTGGCTTGATTTCAAAGGTTTTTTTCAATTATAAGGCCAACTAGTGGTGCAAGCATACATTTTTTTTGTGTAACCTCAGACTGTGGTCGTACATCAGCGTATCAAATCTGGTGAAAAAATCTCTTTTCGTTGCGAAGTTATAACCATTTATGTGTAAAAAATGCAAAATTTAAAGGTAATTTTTCGTTTTTTGCATTTTTCGGCCATTTCTGATAAAAATTTTAATATAACGCCAATAGAACTTTTTGTTCAGAAGGTAACACAATGTTCTTCCTATGGTGTTTTCGAGTCGATCGGAATAACGCTCGGCGAGATATTCGCGCATGTTTTTTAAGTGCTATTTTGCTGCACAGGGTTAACCGTATGACGAATCCTGGCATGTTTGGTATCGTTGGACTCGGCGACTACTCAGGACTCCAAAAAATCAAGTCCCGTGAAAATACTTTTATCGCAGTCAAAGTTATAGGCGTATAGAACATTCGTCTGGCCACTAGGTGGCGCTGCAACGAAACTGTGCATGCACCCTCAATTCCTGACTGGCATCTCAAGTACCAAGTGTCGTGTCAATAGGCTTAAGTTTGGCGAAGATACAGCCTAAACTCTGTTTTTTTGCGCTCTATGTAAAATTCGTTGACGCGCTATACGAGAACGGATTGGTTTATCGAAATTCTTTTAATAACTTTTTGCCTTGAGTGTCTCTAGATGCTGCATACCGATTTTCGTGGCAATCGGGTAAAAACTCTAGGACGAGTTCGCAAAAGTAGGTTTTACGAATAATTCAAAATGGCGGAAAAATTTTAATGACGGAAAATAACGTCATAGGGTCTAATCGAATCGTCTTGAGCCAAGGAATCAGAGGAAACAAGAATTTCGTTTCTAGGACTTACGGATCATAAGTTATAAGCAAAAACGTAAGTGCAACTTTGGACTGTTGGTGGCGCTAGCGGGTTTGAGATAGAGACTCCAAATTTGCTATGGGGACACATTGGACTGTCCTTTATCAGTGTGCCAAATTTCATAACTTTCCTAGGTACGGTTCTATGGGCTGCCATAGACCGCAATGGCGGAAGAAGAAGAAGAAGAAGAAGCAGAATAATAATAATAATAAGAAAACTAACAAATACAATAGGGGTCTTCGCCCCTTCGGGGCTTGACCCCTAATAAATATAGCTGCAAGCAGCAATCACCGGGGTCAAGCCAAAAAGGGCACAGCAGAAAGTAAAGTTGACTTCGGATGAGCAGTTTAAAGAACCTGGGAAAATCTCTTGATTTCAGAAAAACAATATAACAGTTATCAGCAAAAAAGCTGTTCTCATTTAGTGAAATCTCTCCCTCTCTTTCGTCGAGCATTGATAACTAGAACACTGACGTAAAAATGAGTGGTGCTTCTAGTGGCAATACTCAGCTCACAAAATGTTACAGTGGTGTTAATGAGTCAAAAGAGCCCACCCCCATGTCTCTGCGATGTTCTGATGCAGAGAAAAAGCTCTTGCAAAAACAGTTGATAACGTATTCTCATTGGTTGCTAGAGAGTAAATGGACATCCACTAGTGATTATAGTCAAAGCCATGAAAGGAATAATCCATGATGACTCATGGTTTTAGATGTGTTGTTGCAGTAGTTTTAGGCAAAAAATGCGTTATTCTATCTCAAAACCAGTAGGTGGCGCAATGACAAAATTGTGCATGCAACCTCAGGTCATAACTGTGTTACATCTAGCTATTTTTATGACTATACACTTTAGTTTAGTGAAGAAACAGTTGTATGACCATAGGGTGGCTTGATTTCAAAGGTTTTGTTAAATTATAAGGCCAACTAGTAGTGCAACCATACAATTTTTTTTGTGTAGCCTCAGACTGTGGTCGTACATCAGCGTATCAAATATGGTGAAAAAATCTCTTTGCGTTACGAAGTTATAGCCATTTATGTGTAAAAACACAAAATTTAAAGGTAATTTTTCGTTTTTTGCAATTTTCGGCCATTTCTGATGAAAATTTTAATACAATGCCAATAGAACTTTTTGTTCAGAAGGTAATGCAATATTCTTCCTATGATGTTTTCGAGTCGATCAGAATTACGCTCGCGGAGATATTCGCGCGTGTTTTTTAAGTGCTTTTTTGCCGCGCAGGGTTAACCGTAAGGCCAATTCTGGCATGTTTGGTATCGTTGGACTCGGCAACTATTCAGGACTCCAAGGAAACAAGTCCCATGAAAATACGTCGATCACAGCCAAAGTTATAGGTGTGTAAAACATTCGTCTTACCACTAGGTGGCGCTGCGACGAAACTGGGCATGCACTCTCAGTTCCTGACTGGCATCACAAGTACCAAGTGTCGTTTCAATAGGATTAAGTTTGGCGAAGATACAGCCTCAAATCCGTTTTTTTGCACTCTACGTAAAATTTGTTGACGCGGTTTACGCAAACAGATTGGCGAATCGACATGAATTCCATAACTTTTTGCCGTGAGGGTCTGTAGATGCTACATACCGATTTTCGTGGAAATCGGGCAAAAGCTCTAGGACGAGTTCGCAAAAGTAGGTTTTACGAATAATTCAAAATGGCGGAAAAATTTTCATGACGGAAAATGACGTCATAGGGTCCAGTCGAATCGTCTTGAGCCAAGGAATCAGAGGAAACAAGAATTTCGTTTCTAGGACGTACGGGTCAGAAGTTATAAACAAAAACGTAAGTTCAACTTTAGACTGTTGGTGGCGCTAGAGGGTTGGAGTTAGAGACTCCAAATTTGCTGTGGGGACACATTGGACTGTCCTTTATCAGTGTGCCAAATTTCATAACTTTCCTACGTACGGTTCTATGGGCTGCCATAGACCGCAATGGCGGAGGAAGAAGAATAATAATAATAATAATAAATATAGCTGCAAGCAGCAATGCCGGGGTCAAGCCGAAAAGGGCACAGAAAGATGAAAAATTTAGTTTGGATTAGCAGATTAAAGAACCTAGGTAAACCTAATGATAACAGATAAAAAACGGCAATGTAACCAACAAAAATAATCTATGTTCTTGTCTACTGTGATCGTCCTTCTGTTATTGACAATCATGGAACATTAGAGCACTGAAGGACTTGTGAGTGCTGTTTGCAGTGGTAAAACATAGGACACATCATGTTACAGCAAGTTTAATGAGTCAAAAGAGACCACCCCCGTGTCTCTACGATGTTCTGATGCAGAGATATAGCTCTTGCAAAATACGGTTGATAAGGTATTCTCATTGGTTGCTAGGGAGTGAATTGGCAACCACCAGTGATTATAGTCAAAGCCATGAAATGAATAATCCATGATGACTCATGGTTTTAGATGTGTTGTTGTTGTAGTTTTAGGCAAAAAATGCCATATTCTATCTCAAAACCAGTAGGTGGCGCAATGACAAAATTGGCATGCAACATCAGGGGCCCTATCTTGCACCCAGCGCAATTGACTTTGTCAATGACGCATGTATCATTCGTATTTTGCGCCGGCGCACAGCGGGGTTTTTCCCTCCACAGATGCACGTCAGCAAACTAGGGAATGAACTTGCGCTCCCTGGGCGGTTCAGCGCAAAAAGGAGGCGTGTTGCGGCGCAAACCATCTCTTATGCAATTTTGCAGTTTGAAAAAACAATTGCGCTACTAACCAAAAAAAACTAGTCTAAAGTCAGTGGCGCGTTGCGCGTGGTTCATTATGCTATTTTAAGGGCGCATGCTTGACCATAATGTATAGTGTGCACAACGCGCATACACTTTGCTTATCTAATCTACACAGATGCAACAGTTATTTTTGCAAATCATAAATTGTTACACTTAAAAATATTAATACACGAGATAAGGGGAATCATAGTGGTGAGCATTGTGGTGATAGTTTTTATTTATTCTCATGCAAATAACGATTAAAATATTTTCATAACTTTGTTGTGTGGCTGTATTACGTTTATTTTATGTAAATAATAGTTAAAATGTTTTCATAAGAAACCTTAATGTATATGAACTTGATTTGTAAGAGTACTTTTAGGGTTGGACCTTGCTTGCGTTTCTTGGGTCCGATTTCAAAGCCCCCAAACCCTTTCAGCGGTGAGGGTGGACGCAGCGATGTCCTCTGCTGGCGTCAAGTCCTGAGGCAGATCCACCTCCCGTTACACGGCGTGCCCGATTTATGCTGGCAAGCGTGGGATTCCCCCGTACAAGGACGTCGGTCTCCTCGGCTGTGAACCGCTCCTGGCGTGCGCCTGGTAAATCCGTCATAATAATAGCAACCCGCCATGGAACTTGCGCCATTGCGTTTAAAGGGAATGTTGGCTAGCGTTCTGATTGGTTTATTTGACATTACGCCCTAACCACACCTATGAATAATGAACCTACTTCAGACCAACCCCTTATTGATTTGCGCCCGGCGCAAGAGTTATTTCTCACGCCGGGAAAATAGCAACAGCGCCCAAGATCCGCCCACAAACTCACTTGCGCGTTGCGCTTCGCACTTGCGTTTCAGATCGTTAAAATAGAGCCCCAGGTCATGATTGTGTTCCATCTAGCTAGTTTTATGACTATACACTTTAGTTTAGTGAAGAAACAGTTGTATGACCATAGGGCTGGCTTGATATCAAAGATTTTGTTTAATTATAAGGCCAACTAGTGGTGCAAGCATACAACTTTTTTTTGTGTGGCTTTAGAATGTGTTCATACATCAGCGTATCAAATCTGGTGAAAAAATCTATTTTCGTTACGAAGTTACAACCATTTATGTGTAAAAACACAAAATTAGAAGGTAATTTTTCGTTTTTTTCCATTTTCGGCCATTTCTGATGAAAATTTTAATATAACGCCAATAGAACTTTTTGTTCAGAAGGTAATGCAATGTTCTTCCTATGGTGTTTTCGAGTCGATCGGAATAACGCTCGCGGAGATATTCGCACGTGTTTTTTAAGTGCTGTTTTGCTACGCAGGGCTAACCGTAAGGCGAAATTTGGCATGTTTGGTATCGTTGGACTCAGCGACTATTCAGGACTCCTAAAAATCAAGTCCCGTCAAAATACGTTGATCACAGCCAAAGTTATAGGTGTAAAAAACATCTGTCTGGCCACTAGGTGGCGCTGCGACGAAACTGTGCATGCACACTCAGTTCCTGACTGGCATCACAAGTACCAAGTGTCGTGTCAATAGGCCTAAGTTTGACGAAGATACAGCCTAAAATCTGTTTTTTTGCGCTCTACGTAAAATTTGTTAATGCGCTATACGACAACGGATTGGTTTATCAAAATTCTTTTGATAACTTTTTGCCGTGAGGGTCTCTAGATGCTACATACCAATTTTCGCGGCAATCGGGTAAAAACTCTAGGACGAGTTCGCAAAAGTAGGTTTTACGAATAATTCAAAATGGCGGAAAAAATTTCATGACGGAAAATGACGTCATAGGGTCCAATCGAATTGTCTTGAGCCAAGGAATCAGAGGAAACAAGAATTTAATTTCTAGGACGTACGGATCAGAAGTTATAAGCAAAAACATAAGTTCAACTTTGGACTGTTGGTGGCGCTAGCGGGTTAGAGATAGAGACTCCAAATTTGCTGTGGGGACACATTGGACTGTCCTTTATCAGTGTGCCAAATTTCATAACTTTCCTACGTACGGTTCTATGGGCTGCCATAGACCGCAATGGCGGAAGAAGAATAACTAATAATAATAATAAAAAGAAAACTAACAGATACAATAGGGGTCTTCGCCCATTCTGGGCTTGACCCCTAAATATAGCTGCAAGCAGCAATGCCGGGGTCAAGCCAAAAAGGGCACAGAAGAAAGTAAAGTTGAATTCAAATGAGCAGTTTAAAGAACCTAGGAAAATCTCTTGATTTCAGACTAAATAATATAACAGTTATCAGCAAAAAAGCTGTGTTTTCATTCAGTGTAATCTCTTCCTCTCCTCTCGAACAGCATTGACAACTAGAACACTGAAGAAAATGTGAGTGGTGCTTGCAGTGGCAATTCTCAGCTCACAAAATGTTACAGTGGTGTTAATGAGTCAAAAGAGACCACCCCCATGTCTCTACGATGTTCTGATGCAGAGATATAGCTCTTGTAAAAAGGGTTGATAAGGTATCCTAATTGGTTGCTAAGGAGTTAATTGGCATGCACCAATGATCTCCAAGCCATGAAAGGAATAATACATGATGAACCAAGATTTTAGATGTACTGTTGGAGTAGTTTTAGGCAAAAATACTATATTTCTATCTCAAAACCATAAGGTGGCGCAATGACAAAGTTGTGCATGTAATCTCAGGTCATAACTGTGTTACATCTAGCTAGTTTTATGACTATACACTTTAGTTTAGTGAAGAAACAGTTGTATGACCATAGGGTGGCTTGATTTCAAAGGTTTTGTTCAATTATAGGGCCACCTACTGGTGCAGGTATACCATTTTTTTTGTGTGGCCTCGGACTCTGCTCATACATCAGTGTATCAAATCTGGTGAAAAAATCTCTTTTCGTTGCGAAGTTATAACCATTTATGTGTAAAAATACAAAATTTCAAGGTAATTTTTCGTTTTTTGCATTTTTCGGCCATTTCTGATAAAAATTTTAATATAACGCCAATAGAACTTTTTGTTCAGAAGGTAACGCAATATTCTTCCTATGGTGTTTTCGAGTCAATCGGAATAACGCTCGCCGAGATATTCGCGCGTGTTTTTTAAGTGCTCTTTTGCTGCGCAGGGTTAACCGTAAGGCGAAATCTGGCATGTTTGGTATCGTTGGACTCGGCAACTATTCAGAACTCCAAAGAAACAAGTCCCGTGAAAATACGTCAATCGGAGCCAAAGTTATAGGGGTTTAAAGCATAAGTCTGACCACTAGGTGGCGCTGTGACGAAACTCTGCATGCACCCTTAGTTCCTGACTGGCATCACAAGTACCAAGTATCGTGTCAATAGGCTTAAGTTTGGCGAAGATACAGCCTCAAATCCGTTTTTTTGTGCTCTACTTAAAATTCGTTGACGCGGTTTACGGAAACGGATGGACGAATTGACATGAATTCCATAACTTTTTGCCGTGAGGGTCTATAGATGCTACATACCGATTTTCGTGGAAATCGGGCAAAAGCTCTAGGACGAGTTCGCAAAAGTAGGTTTTACGAATAACTCAAAATGGCGGAAAAATTTTCATGACGGAAAATGACGTCATAGGGTCAAATCGAATCGGCTTGAGCCAAGGAATCAGAGGATACAAGAATTTCGTTTCTAAGACTTACGGATCAAAAGTTATAAGCAAAAACGTAAGTGCAACTTTGGACTGTTGGTGGCGCTAGAGGGTTGGAGTTAGAGACTCCAAATTTGCTGTGGGGACACATTGGACTGTCCTTTATCAGTGTGCCAAATTTCATAACTTTCCTACGTACGGTTCTATGGGCTGCCATAGACCGCAATGGCGGAAGAAGAAGAAGAAGAAGAAGCAGAATAATAATTATAATAATAAGAAAACTAACAAATACAATAGGGGTCTTCGCCCCTTCGGGGCTTGACCCCTAAATATAGCTGCAAGCAGCAATCACCGGGGTCAAGCCAAAAAGGGCACAGCAGAAAGTAAAGTTGACTTCGGATGAGCAGTTTAAAGTACCTAGGAAAATCTCTTGATTTCAGACAAAACAATATAACAGTTATCAGCAAAAAAGCTGTGTTCTCATTAATTGAAATCTCTCCCTCTCTTTCGACGAGCATTGATAACTAGAACACTGACGTAAAAATGAGTGGTGCTTGCAGTGGCAATACTCAGCTCACAAAATGTTACAGTGGTGTTAATGAGTCAAAAGAGCCCACCCCCATGTCTCAACAATGTTCTGACGCAGAGATATAGCTCTTGCAAAAACGGTTGATAAGCTATTCTCATTGGTTGCTAGGGAGTGAATTGGCAACCACAAGTGATTATAGTCAAAGCCATGAAAGGAATAATCCATGATGACTCATGGTTTTAAATGTGTTGTTGCAGTAGTTTTAGGCAAAAATACCATATTCTATCTCAAAACCAGTAGGTGGCACAATGACAACATTGTGCATGCAACATCAGGTCATAACTGTGTTACATCTAGCTAGTTTTATGACTATACACTTTAGTTTAGTGAAGAAACAGTTGTATGACCATAGGGCTGGCTTGATATCAAAGGTTTTGTTCAATTATAGGGGCACCTAGTGGTGCAAGCATACAATTTTTTTTGTGTGGCCTCAAAATATGCTCATACATCAGGGTATCAAATATGGTGAAAAAATCTATTTTGGTTGCGAAGTTATAACCATTTATGTGTAAAAAACACAAAATGTAAAGGTAATTTTTCGTTTTTTGCAATTTTCGGCCATTTCTGATGAAAATTTTAATATAACGCCAATAGAGTTTTTTGTTCAGAAGGTAATGCAATGTTCTTCCTATGGCATTTTCGAGTCGATCGGAATAACGCTCGCGGAGATATTTGAGCGTGTTTTTTAAGGGCTATTTTGCCGCGCAGTGTTAACCGTAAGGCGAATTCTGGCATGTTTGGTATCGTTGGACTCGGCAACTATTCAGAACTCCAAAGAAACAAGTCCCGTGAAAATATGTCAATCGGAGCCAACGTTATAGGCGTTTAAAGCATAAGTCTGACCACTAGGTGGCGCTGTGACGAAACTCTGCATGCACCCTAAGTTCCTGACTCGCATCACAAGTACCAAGTATCGTGTCAATAGGCTTAAGTTTGGCAAAGATACAGCCTCAAATCCGTTTTTTTGCGCTCTACGTAAAATTCGTTGACGCGGTTTACAGAAACGGATGGACGAATTGACATGAATTCCATAACTTTTTGCCGTGAGGGTCTGTAGATGCTGCATACCAATTTTCGCGGCAATCGGTTAAAAACTCTAGGACGAGTTCGCAAAAGTAGGTTTTACGAATAATTCAAAATGGCGGAAAAATTTTCATGACGGAAAATGACGTCATATGGTCCAATCGAATCGTCTTGAGCCAAGGAATCAGAGGAAACAAGTATTTTGTTTCTAGGACTTACGGATCAGAAGTTATAAGCAAAAACATATGTTCAACTTTGGACTGTTGGTGGCGCTAGCGGGTTAGAGATAGAGACTCCAAATTTGCTGTGGGGACACATTGGACTGTCCTTTATCAGTGTGCCAAATTTCATAACTTTCCTACGTACGGTTCTATGGGCTGCCATAGACCGCAATGGCGGAAGAAGAAGAAGAAGAAGAAGAATAATAATAAATATAGCTGCAAGCAGCAATGCCGGGGTCAAGCCAAAAAGGGCACAGAAGAAAGTAAAGTTGAATTCGGATGATCAGTTTAAAGAACCTAAGAAAATCTCTTGATTTCAGACTAAGTAATATAACAGTTATCAGCAAAAAGCTTTGTTTTCATTCAGTGTAATCTCTCCCTCTCTTCTCGAGGAGCATTGACAACTAGAACACTGAAGAAAATGTGAGTGGTGCTTGCAGTGGCAATTCTCAGCTCACAATATGTTACAGTGGTGTTAATGAGTCAAAAGAGACCACCCCCATGTCTCTACGATGTTCTGATGCAGAGATATAGCTCTTGTAAAAAGGATTGATAAGGTATCCTTATTGGTTGCTAAGGAATTAATTGGCATGCACCAATGATCTCCAAGCCATGAAAGGAATAATACATGATGACCCAAGATTTTAGATGTACTGTTGGAGTAGTTTTAGGCAAAAATACCATATTTCTATCTCAAAACCACTAGGTGGCGCAATGACAAAGTTGTGCATGCAACCTCAGTTCATAACTGTGTTACATCTAGCTAGTTTTATGACTATACACTTTAGTTTAGTGAAGAAACAGTTGTATGACCATAGGGTGGCTTGATTTCAAAGGTTTTGTTCAATTATAAGGCCAACTAGTGGTGCAAGCATACAATTTTTTTTGTGTAGCCTCAGACTGTGGTCGTACATCAGCGTATCAAATATGGTGAAAAAATCTCTTTGCGTTACGAAGTTATAACCATTTATGTGTAAAAACACAAAATTTAAAGGTAATTTTTCGTTTTTTGCCATTTTCGGCCATTTCTGATGAAAATTTTAATATAACGCCAATAGAACTTTTTGTTCAGAAGGTAATGCAATGTTCTTCCTATGGTGTTTTCGAGTCGATCAGAATTACGCTCGCGGAGATATTCGCGCGTGTTTGTTAAGTGCTGTTTTGCTGCGCAGGGCTAACCGTAAGGCGAAATCTGGCATGTTTGGTAACGTTGGACTTGGCAACTATTCAGGACTCCAAAAAATTAAGTCCCGTGAAAATACGTTGATCACAGCCAAAGTTATAAGCATGTACAACACTTGTATGACCACTAGGTGGCGCTGTGACGAAACTCTGCATGCACCCTCAGATCCTCACTGGCATCACAACTACCAAGTGTGGCGTCAATAGACATAAGATTGGCGAAGATACACACTAAAACCTGTTTTTTTGCGCTCTACGTAAAATGTGTTGACGCGCTATACAAAAACGGAATGGTTTATCAAAATTCTTTTAATAACTTTTTGCCCTGAGTGTCTCTAGATGCTACATACCGTTTTTCGTAGCGATTAGGCAAAAGCTCTAGGACAAGTTCGCAAAAGTAGGTTTTATGAATAAATCAAAATGGCGGAAAATTTTTCATGGCGGAAAATGACGGCATAGGGTCCAATCGAATCGTCTTGAGCCAAGGAATCAGAGGAAACAAGAATTTTGTTTATATGACTTATGGATCAGAAGTTATAAGCAAAAACATAAGTGCAACTTTGGACTGTTGGTGGCGCTAGCGGGTTAGAGATTAAGACTCCAAATTTGCTGTGGAGACTTTTTGGACAGTCCTCTATCAGTGTGCAAAATTTCATAACTTTCCTATGTACGCTGCTATAGGCTGCCATAGACCGCAATGGCGGAGAAAGAAAAAGAAAAAAAAAAGAAAAAAAAGAAAAAGAAAAAGAAAACTAACAGATACAATAGGGGTCTTCGCCCATTCTGGGCTTGACCCCTAAAAAGAAAAAGAAAAAGAAAACTAACAGAAACAATAGGGGTCTTCGCCCATTCTGGGCTTGACCCCTAAAAAGAAAAAGAAAAAGAAAACTAACAGAAACAATAGGGGTCTTCGCCCATTCTGGGCTTGACCCCTAAATAGCTGCAAGCAGCAATGCCGGGGTCAAGCCAAAAAGGGCACAGAAGATAGTAAAGTTGAATTCGGATGATCAGTTTAAAGAACCTAAGAAAATCTCTTGATTTCAGACTAAGTAATATAACAGTTATCAGCAAAAAGCTTTGTTTTCATTCAGTGTAATCTCTCCCTCTCTTCTCGAGGAGCATTGACAACTAGAACACTGAAGAAAATGTGAGTGGTGCTTGCAGTGGCAATTCTCAGCTCACAAAATGTTACAGTGGTGTTAATGAGTCAAAAGAGACCACCCCCATGTCTCTACGATGTTCTGATGCAGAGATATAGCTCTTGTAAAAAGGATTGATAAGGTATCCTTATTGGTTGCTAAGGAATTAATTGGCATGCACCAATGATCTCCAAGCCATGAAAGGAATAATACATGATGACCCAAGGTTTTAGATGTACTGTTGGAGTAGTTTTAGGCAAAAATACCATATTTCTATCTCAAAACCACTAGGTGGCGCAATGACAAAGTTGTGCATGCAACCTCAGTTCATAACTGTGTTACATCTAGCTAGTTTTATGACTATACACTTTAGTTTAGTGAAGAAACAGTTGTATGACCATAGGGTGGCTTGATTTCAAAGGTTTTGTTCAATTATAAGGCCAACTAGTGGTGCAAGCATACCATTTTTTTTGTGTAGCCTCAGACTGTGGTCGTACATCAGCGTATCAAATATGGTGAAAAAATCTCTTTGCGTTACGAAGTTATAACCATTTATGTGTAAAAACTGAAAATTTAAAGGTAATTTTTCGTTTTTTGCAATTTTCGGCCATTTCTGATGAAAATTTTAATATAACGCCAATAGAACTTTTTGTTCAGAAGGTAATGCAATGTTCTTCCTATGGTGTTTTCGAGTCGATCAGAATTACGCTCGCGGAGATATTCGCGCGTGTTTTTTAAGTGCTGTTTTGCTGCGCAGGGCTAACCGTAAGGCGAAATCTGGCATGTTTGGTAACGTTGGTCTCGGCAACTTTTCTGGACTTCAGCGAAACAAGTCCCGTGAAAAAACACAGATCAGAGCCAAAGTTATAAGCATGTACAACATTCGTATGACCACTAGGTGGTGCTGTGACGAAAGTCTGCATGCCCCCTCAGATCCTCACTGGCATCACAACTACCAAGTTTGGCGTCAATAGACATAAGATTGGCGAAGATACACACTAAAACCTGTTTTCTGGGCTCTACGTAAAATTTGTTGAGGCGTTATACGAAAACGGAATGGTTTATCAAAATTCTTTTAATAACTTTTTGCCCTGAGTGTCTCTAGATGCTACATACCGTTTTTCATGCCAATTGGGCAAAAGCTCTAGGACAAGTTCGCAAAAGTAGGTTTTATGAATAAATCAAAATGGCGGAAAATTTTGCATGACGGAAAATGACGTCATAGGGTCCAATCGAATCGTCTTGAGCCAAGGAATCAGAGGATACAAGAATTTAGTGTCTAGGACTTACGGGTCAGAAGTTATAAGCAAATACATAAGTGCAAATTTGGACTGTTGGTGGCGCTAGCGGGTTAGAGATACAGACTTCAAATTTGCTGTGGAGACTTTTTGGACAGTCCTCTATCAGTGTGCCAAATTTCATAACTTTCCTATGTACGCTGCTATAGGCTGCCATAGACCGCAATGGCGGAGGAAGAAAAAGAAAAAGAAAAAGAAAAAGAAAAAAAAGAAAAAGAAAAAGCAAACTAACAGATACAATAGGGGTCTTCGCCCATTCTGGGCTTGACCCCTAATAAGAAGAAAACTAACATTTTTCGTTTTTTGCAATTTTCGGCCATTTCTGATGAAAATTTTAATATAACGCCAATAGAACTTTTTGTTCAGAAGGTAATGCAATGTTCTTCCTATGGTGTTTTCGAGTCGATCGGAATAACGCCCGCGGAGATATTCGCGCATGTTTTTTAAGTGCTGTTTTGCTGCGCAGGGCTAACCGTAAGGCGAAATCTGGCATGTTTGGTATCGTTGGATTCGGCGACTATTCAGGACTCCTAAAAATCAAGTCCCGTCAAAATACGTTGATCACAGCCAAAGTTAAAGGTGTAAAAAACATCTGTCTGGCCACTAGGTGGCGCTGCGACGAAACTGTGCATGCACACTCAGTTCCTGACTGGCATCACAAGTACCAAGTGTCGTGTCAATAGGCCTAAGTTTGACGAAGATACAGCCTAAAATCTGTTTTTTTGTGCTCTACGTAAAATTTGTTGACGCGCTATACGACAACGGATTGGTTTATCGAAATTCTTTTGATAACTTTTTGCCGTGAGGGTCTCTAGATGCTACATACCAATTTTCGCGGCAATCGGGCAAAAGCTCTAGGACGAGTTCGAAAAAGTAGGTTTGACGAATAATTCAAAATGGCGGAAAAATTGTCATGACGGAAAATGACGTCATAGGGTCCATTCGAATCGTCTTGAGCCAAGGAATCAGAGGATTTAGTTTCTAGGACCTACGGATCAGAAGTTATAAGCAAAAACATAAGTGCAACTTTGGACTGTTGGTGGCGCTAGAGGGTTAGAGATAGAGACTCCAAATTTGCTGTGGGGACACATTGGACTGTCCTTTATCAGTGTGCCAAATTTCATAACTTTCCTACGTACGGTTCTATGGGCTGCCATAGACCGCAATGGCGGAAGAAGAAAAATTTACTAACAGAAACAATTGCCAATATAGCTGCAAGCAGCAATCACCGGGGTCAAGCCAAAAAGGGCACAGCAGAAAGTAAAGTTGACTTCGGATGAGCAGTTTAAAGTACCTAGGAAAATCTCTTGATTTCAGACAAAACAATATAACAATTATCAGCAAAAAAGCTGTTCTCATTTAGTGAAATCTCTCCCTCTCTTTCGACGAGCATTGATAACTAGAACACTGACGTAAAAATGAGTGGTGCTTCTAGTGGCAATACTCAGCTCACAAAATGTTACAGTGGTGTTATCGAGTCAAAAGAGCCCACCCCCATGTCTCTGCGATGTTCTGATGCAGAGAAAAAGCTCTGGCAAAAACAGTTGATAAGGTATTCTCATTGGTTGCTAGGGAGTGAATTGGCAACCACCAGTGATTATAGTCAAAGCCATGAAAGGAATAATCCATGATGACTCATGGTTTTAGATGTGTTGTTGCAGTAGTTTTAGGCAAAAAATGCCATATTTCTATCTCAAAACCAGTAGGTGGCGCAATGACAAAATTGTGCATGCAACCTCAGGTCATAACTGTGTTACATCTAGCTAGTTTTATGAATATACACTTTAGTTTACTGAAGAAACAGTTGTATGACCATAGGGTGGCTTGATTTCAAAGGTTTTGTTCAATTATAAGGCCAACTAGTGGTGCAAGCATAAAATTATTTTTGTGTAGCCTCAGACTGTGGTCGTACATCAGCGTATCAAATCTGGTGAAAAAATCTCTTTTCGTTGCGAAGTTATAGCCATTTATGTGTAAAAAATGCAAAATTTAAGGTAATTTTTCGTTTTTTGCATTTTTCGGCAATTTCTGATAAAAATTTTAATGTAACGCCAATAGAACTTTTTGTTCAGAAGGTAACGCAATGTTCTTCCTATGGTGTTTTCAAGTCGATCGGAAAAACGCTCGCGGAGATATTAACGCGTGTTTTTTAAGCGCTACTTTGCTGCGCAGGGTTAACCGTAAGGCGAATTCTGGCATGTTTGGTATCGTTGGACTCGGAAACTATTCAGAACTCCAAAGAAACAAGTCCCGTGAAAATACGTCAATCTGAGCCAAAGTTATAGGCGTTTAAAACATAAGTCTGGCCACTAGGTGGCGCTGCCACGAAATTGTGCATGCACACTCAGTTCCTCACTGTCATCTCAAGTACCAAGTGTCGTGTCAATAGGCCTAAGTTTGACGAAGATACAGCCTAAAATCTGTTATTTTGCGCTCTACGTAAAATTCGTTGACGCGCTATACGACAACGGATTGGTTTATCTAAATTCTTTTAATAACTTTTTGCCTTGAGTGTCTCTAGATGCTGCATACCGATTTTCGTGGCAATCGGGCAAAAACTCTAGGACGAGTTCGCAAAAGTAGGTTTTACGAATAATTCAAAATGGCGGAAAAATTTTCATGACGGAAAATGACGTCATAGGGTCTAATCGAATCGGCTTGAGCCAAGGAATCAGAGGAGACAAGAATTTCGTTTCTAGGACTTACGGATCAGAAGTTATAAGCAAAAACGTAAGTGCAACTTTGGACTGTTGGTGGCGCTAGCGGGCTTGAGATAGAAACTCCAAATTTGCTGTGGATATTATTTGGACTGTCCTCTGTCAGTGTGCCAAATTTCATAACTTTCCTATGTACGGTTCTAGGGGCTGCCATAGACCGCAATGGCGGAGGAATAATAATAATTATTATAATAATAATAATAAAAAGAAAACTAACGGATACAATAGGGGTCTTCGCCCATTCTGGGCTTGACCCCTAACTAACGGATACAATAGGGGTCTTCGCCCATTCTGGGCTTGACCCCTAAATATAGCTGCAAGCAGCAATACCGGGGTCAAGCCGAAAAGGGCACAGAAGGGTGTAAAGTTGAGTTTGGATAAGCAGACTGAAGAACCTAGGTAAACCTAATGATTTCAGATGAAAAAATGCAAAGGTAATCAACAAAAATAATCTATATTCTTGTCTACTGCAATCGTCCTTCTGTTATTGACAATCATGGAACATTAGAGCACTGAAGGACATGTGAGTGATGTATGCAGTGGCATAACATGGGTCACAACATGTTACAACAAGTTAAATCAGTCAAAAGAGACCATCCCCATGTCTCTACGATGTTCTGATGCAGAGAAAAAGCTCTTTCAAAAACAGTTGATTAGGTATTCTAATTGGTTGCTAGAGAGTAAATTCACATCCACCAGTGATAATAGTCCAAGCCATGAAATGAAGAATCCATGATGACTTATGATTTTAGATGTGTTGTTGCAGTAGTTTTAGGCAAAAATTGCTATTTTCTATCTCCAAGCCACTAGGTGGCGCTATGACAAAATTGTGCATGCAACCTCAGAGCATGACTGCGTTACATTTAGCTAGTTTTCTGACTATACACTTTAGTTCAGCAAAGAAATAGTTGTATGACCATAGGGCTTGCTTGATATGAAAGGTTTTGTCCAATTATAAGGCCAACTAGTGGTGAAGGCATACCAATGTTTTTGTGTGACCTCATACTCTGCTCGTACATCAGCGTATCAAATCTGGTAAAAAAATCTCTTTTCGTTGCGAAGTTATAACCATTTATGTGTAAAAAACACAAAATTCAAAGGTAATTTTTCGTTTTTTTGCAATTTTCGGCCATTTCTGATGAAAATTTTAATATAACGCCAATAGAACTTTTTGTTCAGAAGGTAATGCAATATTCTTCCTATGGTGTTTTCGAGTCGATCAGAATAACGCTCGCGAAGATATTCGCGCTTGTTTTTTAAGTGCTGTTTTGCTGCGCAGGGCTAACCGTAAGGCGAAATCTGGCATGTTTGGTATCCTTGGACTCGGCGACTACCCAGGACTCCTAAAAATCAAGTCCCGTCAAAATACGTTTATCACAGCCAAAGTTATAGGCGTATAAAACATTCGTCTGGCCAGTAGGTGGCGCTGCGACGAAACTGTGCATGCACCCTCAGTTCCTGACTGGCATCTCAAGAACCAAGTGTCGTGTCAATAGGCCTAAGTTTGACGAAGATACAGTCTAAAATCAGTTTTTTTGCGCTCTACGTAAAATTCGTTAAGGTGGTATTTGACAACGGATTGCTGTATCGATATTCTTTTGATAACTTTTTGCCATGAGTGTCTCAAGATGATACATACCAATTTTCGTGGCAATCGGACAAAAGCTCTAGGACGAGTTCGCAAAAGTAGGTTTTTCGAATAATTCAAAATGGCGGGAGAATTTTTATGATGGAAAATGACTTCATAGAGTGTAATCGAATCGTCTTGAGCCAAGGAATCAGAGGAAGCGAGAATTTTGTTTCTAGGACTTACGGATCAGAAGTTATAAGCAAAAACATAAGTGCAATTTTGGACTGTTGGTGGCGCTAGCGGTTTTGACATAGAGACTCCAAATTTGCTGTGGGGACACATTGGAGTGTCCTTTATCAGTGTGCCAAATTTCATAACTTTCCTACGTACGGTTCTATGGGCTGCCATAGACCGCAATGGCGGAAGAAGAATAACTAATAATAATAATAATTATTATAAATATAGCTGCAAGCAGCAATACCGGGGTCAAGCCGAAAAGGGCCCAAAAGGATGTAAAATTGAGATTGGATAAGCAGACTGAAGAACCTAGTTAAACCAAGTTTAATTAGTGAAAAGAGCCCACCCCCGTGTCTCTACGGTTTTCCGATGCAGAGATATAGCTTTTGCAAAAACGGTTGATAAGGTATTCTCATTGGTTGCTAGGGAGTGAATTGGCAACCATCAGTGATTATAGTCAAAGCCATGAAAGGAATAATCCATGATGACTCATGGTTTTAGAAGTGTTGTTGCAGTAGTTTTAGGCAAAAAATGCGTTATTCTATCTCAAAACCAGTAGGTGGCGCAATGACAAAATTGTGCATGCAACCTCAGGTCATAACTGTGTTACATCTAGCTAGTTTTATGACTATACACTTTAGTTTAGTGAAGAAACAGTTGTATGACCATAGGGCTGGCTTGATATCAAAGGTTTTGTTCAATTATAGGGCCACCTAGTGGTGCAAGCATACAATTTTTTTTGTGTGGCCTCAAAATATGCTCATACATCAGGGTATCAAATATGGTAAAAAAATCTCTTTGCGTTACGAAGTTATAGCCATTTATGTGTAAAAACACAAAATTTAAAGGTAATTTTTCGTTTTTTGCAATTTTCAGCCATTTCTGATGAAAATTTTAATACAATGCCAATAGAACTTTTTGTTCAGAAGGTAATGCAATATTCTTCCTATGATGTTTTCGAGTCGATCAGAATTACGCTCGCGGAGATATTCGCGCGTGTTTTTTAAGTGCTATTTTGCCGCGCAGGGTTAACCGTAAGGCCAATTCTGGCATGTTTGGTATCGTTGGACTCGGCAACAATTCAGGACTCCAAGGAAACAAGTCCCATGAAAATACGTCGATCACAGCCAAAGTTATAGGTGTGTAAAACATTCGTCTTACCACTAGGTGGCGCTGCGACGAAACTGGGCATGCGCTCTCAGTTCCTGACTGGCATCACAAGTACCAAGTGTCGTTTCAATAGGCTTAAGTTTGGCGAAGATACAGCCTCAAATCCGTTTTTTTGCACTCTACGTAAAATTTGTTGACGCGGTTTACGCAAACAGATTGGCGAATCGACATGAATTCCATAACTTTTTGCCGTGAGGGTCTGTAGATGCTACATACCGATTTTCGTGGAAATCGGGCAAAAGCTCTAGGACGAGTTCGCAAAAGTAGGTTTTACGAATAATTCAAAATGGCGGAAAAATTTTCATGACGGAAAATGACGTCATAGGGTCCAGTCGAATCGTCTTGAGCCAAGGAATCAGAGGAAACAAGAATTTCGTTTCTAGGACGTACGGGTCAGAAGTTATAAACAAAAACGTAAGTGCAACTTTAGACTGTTGGTGGCGCTAGAGGGTTGGAGTTAGAGACTCCAAATTTGCTGTGGGGACACATTGGACTGTCCTTTATCAGTGTGCCAAATTTCATAACTTTCCTACGTACGGTTCTATGGGCTGCCATAGACCGCAATGGCGGAAGAAGAAGAAGAATAATAATAATAATAAGAAAACTAACAAATACAATAGGGGTCTTCGCCCCTTCGGGGCTTGACCCCTAAATATAGCTGCAAGCAGCAATACCGGGGTCAAGCCGAAAAGGGCCCAAAAGGATGTAAAATTGAGATTGGATAAGCAGACTGAAGAACCTAGTTAAACCAAGTTAAATTAGTGAAAAGAGCCCACCCCCGTGTCTCTACGGTGTTCCGATGCAGAGATATAGCTTTTGCAAAAACGGTTGATAAGGTATTCTCATTGGTTGCTAGGGAGTGAATTGGCAACCATCAGTGATTATAGTCAAAGCCATGAAAGGAATAATCCATGATGACTCATGGTTTTAGAAGTGTTGTTGCAGTAGTTTTAGGCAAAAAATGCGTTATTCTATCTCAAAACCAGTAGGTGGCGCAATGACAAAATTGTGCATGCAACCTCAGGTCATAACTGTGTTACATCTAGCTAGTTTTATGACTATACACTTTAGTTTAGTGAAGAAACAGTTGTATGACCATAGGGC
The DNA here is from genome assembly GCF_030506205.2 of Paramisgurnus dabryanus. Lineage (NCBI taxonomy): Eukaryota > Metazoa > Chordata > Actinopteri > Cypriniformes > Cobitidae > Paramisgurnus > Paramisgurnus dabryanus. The sequence continues at coordinate 49,548,016 of NC_133340.1, read as the reverse complement.
TGGCTTGATATCAAAGGTTTTGTTCAATTATAGGGCCACCTAGTGGTGCAAGCATACAATTTTTTTTGTGTGGCCTCAAAATATGCTCATACATCAGGGTATCAAATATGGTAAAAAAATCTCTTTGCGTTACGAAGTTATAGCCATTTATGTGTAAAAACACAAAATTTAAAGGTAATTTCTCGTTTTTTGCAATTTTCAGCCATTTCTGATGAAAATTTTAATACAATGCCAATAGAACTTTTTGTTCAGAAGGTAATGCAATATTCTTCCTATGATGTTTTCGAGTCGATCAGAATTACGCTCGCGGAGATATTCGCGCGTGTTTTTTAAGTGCTATTTTGCCGCGCAGGGTTAACCGTAAGGCCAATTCTGGCATGTTTGGTATCGTTGGACTCGGCAACTATTCAGGACTCCAAGGAAACAAGTCCCATGAAAATACGTCGATCACAGCCAAAGTTATAGGTGTGTAAAACATTCGTCTTACCACTAGGTGGCGCTGCGACGAAACTGGGCATGCGCTCTCAGTTCCTGACTGGCATCACAAGTACCAAGTATCGTGTCAATAGGCTTAAGTTTGCCGAAGATACAGCCTCAAATCCGTTTTTTTGCGCTCTACGTAAAATTCGTTGACGCGGTTTACGAAAACAGATTGACGAATTGACATGAATTCCATAACTTTTTGCCGTGAGGGTCTGTAGATGCTACATACCGATTTTTGTTGAAATCGGGCAAAAGCTCTAGGACGAGTTCGCAAAAGTAGGTTTTACGAATAATTCAAAATGGCGGAAAAAATTTCATGACGGAAAATGACGTCATAGGGTCCAATCGAATCGTCTTGAGCCAAGGAATCAGAGGAAGCAAGAATTTTGTTTCTAGGACTTACGGATCAGAAGTTATAAGCAAAAACATAAGTGCAAATTTGGACTGTTGGTGGCGCTAGCGGGTTAGAGATAGAGACTCCAAATTTGCTATGGGGACACATTGGACTGTCCTTTATCAGTGTGCCAAATTTCATAACTTTCCTACGTACGGTTCTATGGGCTGCCATAGACCGCAATGGCGGAAGAAGAAGAAGAATAATAAATATAGCTGCAAGCAGCAATACCGGGGTCAAGCCGAAAAGGGCCCAAAAGGATGTAAAATTGAGATTGGATAAGCAGACTGAAGAACCTAGTTAAACCAAGTTTAATTAGTGAAAAGAGCCCACCCCCGTGTCTCTACGGTGTTCCGATGCAGAGATATAGCTTTTGCAAAAACGGTTGATAAGGTATTCTCATTGGTTGCTAGGGAGTGAATTGGCAACCATCTGTGATTATAGTCAAAGCCATGAAAGGAATAATCCATGATGACTCATGGTTTTAGAAGTGTTGTTGCAGTAGTTTTAGGCAAAAAATGCGTTATTCTATCTCAAAACCAGTAGGTGGCGCAATGACAAAATTGTGCATGCAACCTCAGGTCATAACTGTGTTACATCTAGCTAGTTTTATGACTATACACTTTAGTTTAGTGAAGAAACAGTTGTATGACCATAGGGCTGGCTTGATATCAAAGGTTTTGTTCAATTATAGGGCCACCTAGTGGTGCAAGCATACAATTTTTTTTGTGTGGCCTCAAAATATGCTCATACATCAGGGTATCAAATATGGTAAAAAAATCTCTTTGCGTTACGAAGTTATAGCCATTTATGTGTAAAAACACAAAATTTAAAGGTAATTTTTCGTTTTTTGCAATTTTCAGCCATTTCTGATGAAAATTTTAATACAATGCCAATAGAACTTTTTGTTCAGAAGGTAATGCAATATTCTTCCTATGATGTTTTCGAGTCGATCAGAATTACGCTCGCGGAGATATTCGCGCGTGTTTTTTAAGTGCTATTTTGCCGCGCAGGGTTAACCGTAAGGCCAATTCTGGCATGTTTGGTATCGTTGGACTCGGCAACAATTCAGGACTCCAAGGAAACAAGTCCCATGAAAATACGTCGATCACAGCCAAAGTTATAGGTGTGTAAAACATTCGTCTTACCACTAGGTGGCGCTGCGACGAAACTGGGCATGCGCTCTCAGTTCCTGACTGGCATCACAAGTACCAAGTGTCGTTTCAATAGGCTTAAGTTTGGCGAAGATACAGCCTCAAATCCGTTTTTTTGCGCTCTACGTAAAATTTGTTGACGCGGTTTACGCAAACAGATTGGCGAATCGACATGAATTCCATAACTTTTTGCCGTGAGGGTCTGTAGATGCTACATACCGATTTTCGTGGAAATCGGGCAAAAGCTCTAGGACGAGTTCGCAAAAGTAGGTTTTACGAATAATTCAAAATGGCGGAAAAATTTTCATGACGGAAAATGACGTCATAGGGTCCAGTCGAATCGTCTTGAGCCAAGGAATCAGAGGAAACAAGAATTTCGTTTCTAGGACGTACGGGTCAGAAGTTATAAACAAAAACGTAAGTGCAACTTTAGACTGTTGGTGGCGCTAGAGGGTTGGAGTTAGAGACTCCAAATTTGCTGTGGGGACACATTGGACTGTCCTTTATCAGTGTGCCAAATTTCATAACTTTCCTACGTACGGTTCTATGGGCTGCCATAGACCGCAATGGCGGAAGAAGAAGAAGAATAATAATAATAATAAGAAAACTAACAAATACAATAGGGGTCTTCGCCCCTTCGGGGCTTGACCCCTAATAATAATAAGAAAACTAACAAATACAATAGGGGTCTTCGCCCCTTCGGGGCTTGACCCCTAATAAATATAGCTGCAAGCAGCAATCACCGGGGTCAAGCCAAAAAGGGCACAGCAGAAAGTAAAGTTGACTTCGGATGAGCAGTTTAAAGTACCAAGGAAAATCTCTTGATTTCAGACAAAACAATATAACAGTTATCACCAAAAAAGCTGTGTTCTCATTTAGTGAAATCTCTCCCTCTCTTTCGACGAGCATTGATAACTAGAACACTGACGTAAAAATGAGTGGTGCTTGCAGTGGCAATACTCAGCTCACAAAATGTTACAGTGGTGTTAATGAGTCAAAAGAGCCCACCCCCGTGTCTCTACGATGTTCTGACGCAGAGATATAGCTCTTGCAAAAACGGTTGATAAGGTATTCTCATTGGTTGCTAGGGAGTGAATTGGCAACCACCAGTGATTATAGTCAAAGCCATGAAAGGAATAATCCATGATGACTCATGATTTTAGATGTGTTGTTGCAGTAGTTTTAGGCAAAAAATGCCATATTTCTATCTCAAAACAAGTAGGTGGCGCAATGACAAAATTGTGCATGCAACCTCAGATCATAACTGTGTTACATCTAGCTAGTTTTATGACTATCCACTTTAGTTTAGTGAAGAAATAGTTGTATGACCATAGGGCTTGCTTGATATGAAAGATTTTGTTCAATTATAGGGCCACCTAGTGGTTCAGGCATACCAATTTTTTTGTGTGGCCTCAGACTCTGCTCATACATCAGCGTATCAAATCTGGTGAAAAAATTTCTTTTCGTTGCGAAGTTATAACCATTTATGTATAAAAACACAAATTGTAAAAGGTAATTTTTCGTTTTTTGCAATTTTCGGCCATTTCTGATGAAAATTTTAATATAACGCCAATAGAACTTTTTGTTCAGAAGGTAATGCAATGTTCTTCCTATGGTGTTTTCGAGTCGATCGGAATAACGCCCGCGGAGATATTCGCGCATGTTTTTTAAGTGCTGTTTTGCTGCGCAGGGCTAACCGTAAGGCGAAATCTGGCATGTTTGGTATCGTTGGATTCGGCGACTATTCAGGACTCCTAAAAATCAAGTCCCGTCAAAATACGTTGATCACAGCCAAAGTTAAAGGTGTAAAAAACATCTGTCTGGCCACTAGGTGGCGCTGCGACGAAACTGTGCATGCACACTCAGTTCCTGACTGGCATCACAAGTACCAAGTGTCGTGTCAATAGGCCTAAGTTTGACGAAGATACAGCCTAAAATCTGTTTTTTTGTGCTCTACGTAAAATTTGTTGACGCGCTATACGACAACGGATTGGTTTATCGAAATTCTTTTGATAACTTTTTGCCGTGAGGGTCTCTAGAGGCTACATACCAATTTTCGCGGCAATCGGGCAAAAGCTCTAGGACGAGTTCGAAAAAGTAGGTTTGACGAATAATTCAAAATGGCGGAAAAATTGTCATGACGGAAAATGACGTCATAGGGTCCATTCGAATCGTCTTGAGCCAAGGAATCAGAGGAAACAAGAATTTAGTTTCTAGGACCTACGGATCAGAAGTTATAAGCAAAAACATAAGTGCAACTTTGGACTGTTGGTGGCGCTAGAGGGTTAGAGATAGAGACTCCAAATTTGCTGTGGGGACACATTGGACTGTCCTTTATCAGTGTGCCAAATTTCATAACTTTCCTACGTACGGTTCTATGGGCTGCCATAGACCGCAATGGCGGAAGAAGAAAAATTTACTAACAGAAACAATTGCCAATATAGCTGCAAGCAGCAATACCGGGGTCAAGCCGAAAAGGGCCCAAAAGGATGTAAAATTGAGATTGGATAAGCAGACTGAAGAACCTAGTTAAACCAAGTTTAATTAGTGAAAAGAGCCCACCCCCGTGTCTCTACGGTGTTCCGATGCAGAGATATAGCTTTTGCAAAAACGGTTGATAAGGTATTCTCATTGGTTGCTAGGGAGTGAATTGGCAACCATCTGTGATTATAGTCAAAGCCATGAAAGGAATAATCCATGATGACTCATGGTTTTAGAAGTGTTGTTGCAGTAGTTTTAGGCAAAAAATGCGTTATTCTATCTCAAAACCAGTAGGTGGCGCAATGACAAAATTGTGCATGCAACCTCAGGTCATAACTGTGTTACATCTAGCTAGTTTTATGACTATACACTTTAGTTTAGTGAAGAAACAGTTGTATGACCATAGGGCTGGCTTGATATCAAAGGTTTTGCTCAATTATAGGGCCACCTAGTGGTGCAAGCATACAATTTTTTTTGTGTGGCCTCAAAATATGCTCATACATCAGGGTATCAAATATGGTAAAAAAATCTCTTTGCGTTACGAAGTTATAGCCATTTATGTGTAAAAACACAAAATTTAAAGGTAATTTTTCGTTTTTTGCAATTTTCAGCCATTTCTGATGAAAATTTTAATACAATGCCAATAGAACTTTTTGTTCAGAAGGTAATGCAATATTCTTCCTATGATGTTTTCGAGTCGATCAGAATTACGCTCGCGGAGATATTCGCGCGTGTTTTTTAAGTGCTATTTTGCCGCGCAGGGTTAACCGTAAGGCCAATTCTGGCATGTTTGGTATCGTTGGACTCGGCAACAATTCAGGACTCCAAGGAAACAAGTCCCATGAAAATACGTCGATCACAGCCAAAGTTATAGGTGTGTAAAACATTCGTCTTACCACTAGGTGGCGCTGCGACGAAACTGGGCATGCGCTCTCAGTTCCTGACTGGCATCACAAGTACCAAGTGTCGTTTCAATAGGCTTAAGTTTGGCGAAGATACACCCTCAAATCCGTTTTTTTGCACTCTACGTAAAATTTGTTGACGCGGTTTTCGCAAACAGATTGGCGAATCGACATGAATTCCATAACTTTTTGCCGTGAGGGTCTGTAGATGCTACATACCGATTTTCGTGGAAATCGGGCAAAAGCTCTAGGACGAGTTCGCAAAAGTAGGTTTTACGAATAATTCAAAATGGCGGAAAAATTTTCATGACGGAAAATGACGTCATAGGGTCCAGTCGAATCGTCTTGAGCCAAGGAATCAGAGGAAACAAGAATTTCGTTTCTAGGACGTACGGGTCAGAAGTTATAAACAAAAACGTAAGTGCAACTTTAGACTGTTGGTGGCGCTAGAGGGTTGGAGTTAGAGACTCCAAATTTGCTGTGGGGACACATTGGACTGTCCTTTATCAGTGTGCCAAATTTCATAACATTCCTACGTACGGTTCTATGGGCTGCCATAGACCGCAATGGCGGAAGAAGAAGAAGAATAATAATAATAATAAGAAAACTAACAAATACAATAGGGGTCTTCGCCCCTTCGGGGCTTGACCCCTAAATATAGCTGCAAGCAGCAATGCCGGGGTCAAGCCGAAAAGGGCACAGAAGGGTGTAAAGTTGAGTTTGGATAAGAATACTACAGAACCTAGGTAAACCTCATGATTTCAAATGAAAATAACGCTAAAGTAATCAACAAAAATAATCTATGTTCTTGTCTAATGCAATCGTCCTTCTGTTATTGACAATCATGGAACATTAGAGCACGGAAGGACATGTGAGTGATGTATGCAGTGGCATAACATGGGTCACAACATGTTACAACAAGTTAAATCAGTCAAAAGAGCCCACCCCCATGTCTCTGCGATGTTCTGATGCAGAGAAAAAGCTCTTGCAAAAACAGTTGATAACGTATTCTCATTGGTTGCTAGAGAGTAAATGGACATCCACTAGTGATTATAGTCAAAGCCATGAAAGGAATAATCCATGATGACTTATGGTTTTAGATGTGTTGTTGCAGTAGTTTTAGGCAAAAAATGCGTTATTCTATCTCAAAACCAGTAGGTGGCGCAATGACAAAATTGTGCATGCAACCTCAGATCATAACTGTGTTACATCTAGCTAGTTTTATGACTATACACTTTAGTTTAGTGAAGAAACAGTTGTATGACCATAGGGTGGCTTGATTTCAAAGGTTTTGTTAAATTATAAGGCCAACTAGTGGTGCAACCATACAATTTTTTTTGTGTAGCCTCAGACTGTGGTCGTACATCAGCGTATCAAATATGGTGAAAAAATCTCTTTGCGTTACGAAGTTATAGCCATTTATGTGTAAAAACACAAAATTTAAAGGTAATTTTTCGTTTTTTGCAATTTTCAGCCATTTCTGATGAAAATTTTAATACAATGCCAATAGAACTTTTTGTTCAGAAGGTAATGCAATATTCTTCCTATGATGTTTTCGAGTCGATCAGAATTACGCTCGCGGAGATATTCGCGCGTGTTTTTTAAGTGCTATTTTGCCGCGCAGGGTTAACCGTAAGGCCAATTCTGGCATGTTTGGTATCGTTGGACTCGGCGACTATTCAGGACTCCAAGGAAACAAGTCCCATGAAAATACGTCGATCACAGCCAAAGTTATAGGTGTGTAAAACATTCGTCTTACCACTAGGTGGCGCTGCGACGAAACTGGGCATGCACTCTCAGTTCCTGACTGGCATCACAAGTACCAAGTGTCGTTTCAATAGGATTAAGTTTGGCGAAGATACAGCCTCAAATCCGTTTTTTTGCACTCTACTTAAAATTTGTTGACGCGGTTTACGCAAACAGATTGGCGAATCGACATGAATTCCATAACTTTTTGCCGTGAGAGTCTGTAGATGCTACATACCGATTTTCGTGGAAATCGGGCAAAAGCTCTAGGACGAGTTCGCAAAAGTAGGTTTTACGAATAATTCAAAATGGCGGAAAAATTTTCATGACGGAAAATTACGTCATAGGGTCCAGTCGAATCGCCTTGAGCCAAGGAATCAGAGGAAACAAGAATTTCGTTTCTAGGACGTACGGGTCAGAAGTTATAAACAAAAACGTAAGTGCAACTTTAGACTGTTGGTGGCGCTAGAGGGTTGGAGTTAGAGACTCCAAATTTGCTGTGGGGACACATTGGACTGTCCTTTATCAGTGTGCCAAATTTCATAACTTTCCTACGTACGGTTCTATGGGCTGCCATAGACCGCAATGGCGGAAGAAGAAGAAGAAGAATAATAATAATAAGAAAACTAACAAATACAATAGGGGTCTTCGCCCCTTCGGGGCTTGACCCCTAATAATAATAATAAGAAAACTAACAAATACAATAGGGGTCTTCGCCCCTTCGGGGCTTGACCCCTAAATATAGCTGCAAGCAGCAATGCCGGGGTCAAGCCGAAAAGGGCACAGAAGGATGTAAAGTTGCGTTTGGATAAGCAGACTGAAGAACCTAGGTAAACCTAATGATTTCAGATGAAAAAATGCAAAGGTAATCAACAAAAATAATCTATATTCTTGTCTACTGCAACTGTCCTTCGGTTATTGACAATCATGGAACATTAGAGCACTGAAGGACATGTATGTGATGCTTACAGTGGGCAAACATGGGTCACAGCATGTTACAACAAGTTAAAAGAGTCAAAAGAGACCATCCCCATGTCTCTGTGATGTTCTGATACAGAGAAAAAGCTCTTGCAAAAACAGTTGATAACGTATTCTCATTGGTTGCTAGAGAGTAAATGGACATCCTCTAGTGATTATAGTCAAAGCCATGAAAGGAATAATCCATGATGACTCATGGTTTTAGATGTGTTGTTGCAGTAGTTTTAGGCAAAAAATGCCATATTCTATCTCAAAACCAGTAGGTGGCGCAATGACAAAATTCGTGCATGCAACCTCAGGTCATAAATGTGTTACATCTAGCTAGTTTTATGACTATACACTTTAGTTTAGTGAAGAAACAGTTGTATGACCATAGGGTGGCTTGATTTCAAAGGTTTTGTTCAATTATAAGGCCAACTAGTGGTGCAACCATACAATTTTTTTTGTGTAGCCTCAGACTGTGGTCGTACATCAGCGTATCAAATATGGTGAAAAAATCTCTTTGCGTTACGAAGTTATAACCATTTATGTGTAAAAACCACAAAATTTAAAGGTAATTTTTCGTTTTTTTGCAATTTTCGGCCATTTCTGATGAAAATTTTAATATAGTGCCAATAGAACTTTTTGTTTAGAAGGTAATGCAATATTCTTCCTATGATGTTTTCGAGTCGATCAGAATTACGCTCGCGGAGATATTCGCGCGTGTTTTTTAAGTGCTGTTTTGCTGCGCAGGGCTAACCGTAAGGCGAAAACTGGCATGTTTGGCATCGTTGGACTCGGCGACTATTCAGGACTCCTAAAAATCAAGTCCCGTCAAAATACGTTGATCACAGCCAAAGTTATAGGTGTAAAAACATCTGTCTGGCCACTAGGTGGCGCTGCGACGAAACTGTGCATGCACACTCAGTTCCTGACTGGCATCACAAGTACCAAGTGTCGTGTCAATAGGCCTAAGTTTGACGAAGATACAGCCTAAAATCTGTTTTTTTGCGCTCTACGAAAATTTTGTTGACGCGCTATACGACAACGGATTGGTTTATCGAAATTCTTTTGATAACTTTTTGCCGTGAGGGTCTCTAGATGCTACATACCAATTTTCGCGGCAATCGGGTAAAAACTCTAGGACGAGTTCGCAAAAGTAGGTTTTACGAATAATTCAAAATGGCGGAAAAAATTTCATGACGGAAAATGACGTCATAGGGTCCAATCGAATCGTCTTGAGCCAAGGAATCAGAGGAAACAAGAATTTCATTTCTAGGACTTACGGATCAGAAGTTATAAGCAAAAACATAAGTTCAACTTTGGACTGTTGGTGGCGCTAGCGGGTTAGAGATAGAGACTCCAAATTTGCTGTGGGGACACATTGGACTGTCCTTTATCAGTGTGCCAAATTTCATAACTTTCCTACGTACGGTTCTATGGGCTGCCATAGACCGCAATGGCGGAAGAAGAATAACTAATAATAAATATAGCTGCAAGCAGCAATCACCGGGGTCAAGCCAAAAAGGGCACAGCAGAAAGTAAAGTTGACTTCGGATGAGCAGTTTGAAGTACCTAAGAAAATCTCTTGATTTCAAACAAAACAATATAACAGTTATCAGCAAAAAAGCTGTGTTCTCATTTAGTGAAATCTCTCCCTCTCTTTCGACGAGCATTGATAACTAGAACACTGACGTAAAAATGAGTGGTGCTTGCAGTGGCAATACTCAGCTCTCAAAATGTTACAGTGTTGTTAATGAGTCAAAAGAGCCAACCCCCGTGTCTCTACGATGTTCTGATGCAGAGTTATAGCTCTTGCAAAACGGTTGATAAGGTATTCTCATTGGTTGCTAGGGAGTGAATTGGCAACCACCAGTGATTATAGTCAAAGCCATGAAAGGAATAATCCATGATGACTCATGGTTTTAGATGTGCTGTTGCAGTAGATTTAGGCAAAAATAGCTATTTTCTATCTCAAAACCACTAGGGGGCGCTATGACAGAATCGTGCATGCAACCTCAGGTCATGACTGCGTTACATCTAGCTAGTTTCATGACTATACACTTTAGTTCGGCAAAGAAATAGTTGTATGACCATAGGGCTTGCTTGATATGAAATATTTTGTTCAATTATAGGGCCACCTAGTGGTTCAGGCATACCATTTTTTTTGTGTGGCCTCAGACTCTGCTCATACATCAGCGTATCAAATCTGGTGAAAAAATCTCTTTTCGTTGCGAAGTTATAACCATTTATGTGTAAAAACCACAAATTTTAAAGGTAATTTTTCGTTTTTTGCAATTTTCGGCCATTTCTGATGAAAATTTTAATATAACGCCAATAGAACTTTTTGTTCAGAAGGTAATGCAATGTTCTTCCTATGGTGTTTTCGAGTCGATCAGAATAACGCTCGCAGAGTTATTCGCGCGTGTTTTTTAAGCGCTATTTTAATGCACAGGGCTAACCGTAAGACGAAATCTGGCATGTTTTGTATTGTTGGACTCGGCATCTACTCAGGACTCTTAAAAATCAAGTCCCGTCAAAATACGTTGATCGCAGCCAAAGTTATAGGTGTATAAAACATCTGTCTGGCCACTAGGTGGCGCAGCGACGAAACTGTGCTTGCACACTTAGATCCTGACTGGCATCACAAGTACCAAGTGTCGTGTCAATAGGCCTAAGTTTGACGAAGATACAGCCTAAAATCTGTTTTTTTGCGCTCTATGTAAAATTTGTTGACGCGCTATACAACAACGGATTAATTTATCAAAATTCTTTTAATAACTTTTTGCCTTGAGGGTCTCTAGATGCTACATACCAATTTTTGCGGCAATCGGGTAAAAACTCTAGGACGAGTTCGCAAAAGTAGGTTTTACGAATAATTCAAAATGGCGGAAAAATTTTCATGACGGAAAATTACGTCATATGGTCCAATCGAATCGTCTTGAGCCAAGGAATCAGAGGAAACAAGAATTTCGTTTCTAGGACTTACGGATCAAAAGTTATAAGCAAAAACATAAGTGCAACTTTGGACTGTTGGTGGCGCTAGCGGGTTTGAGATAGAGACTCCAAATTTGCTGTGGATAATATTTGGACTGTCCTTTATCAGTGTGCCAAATTTCATAACTTTCCTACGTACGGTTCTATGGGCTGCCATAGACCGCAATGGCGGAAGAAGAAGCAGAATAATTATTATAATAATAATAAGAACACTAACAAATACAATAGGGGTCTTCGCCCCTTCGGGGCTTGACCCCTAAATATAGCTGCAAGCAGCAATACCGGGGTCAAGCCGAAAAGGGCACAGAAGGATGTAAAGTTGCGTTTGGATAAGCAGACTGAAGAACCTAGGTAAACCTAATGATTTCAGATGAAAAAATGCAAAAGTAATCAACAAAAATAATCTATGTTCTTGTCTACTGCAACTGTCCTTCGGTTATTGACAATCATGGAACATTAGAGCACTGAAGGACATGTGTGTGATGCTTGCAGTGGGCAAACATGGGTCACAACATGTTACAACAATTTAAAAGAGTCAAAAGAGACCATCCCCATGTCTCTGCGATAGGGTTGTGACAATTAATCGGGCAAATGCGCATTTTCTCAATGAATGAATTTGAATGAATTACGGTGAAATGCAGGCACATCCAAAAGCCAGGGGGCGCTCTCGCTTAGAAACACCATTTGTGCCACAGAAGAAGTAGTATACCAAACACTATTCCAGGAAATGTCTAAAGGAATATTTATATCGCTGTTCTTCAGATTGTTTCAGGTATTTTCATGATAATAAAGAATATTTTAAATGATTGTGTTTGACGAGTGTTGCTTTTTTAAATGTACGTTAAAAACGAGTCAAACTTGTAGTGATTTTAGATTGATAAGGACTTCCTACTGATCACGGAGCCGTAATACATGCACAAGCTGTGCATGAAACACTGAATCGGAGCCTTACGATTCAGAATCGATTTCAGACAGGTCTTTTTAATGGGAGCGCGATGCATCGATGCACATCCTTACTCTGCGATGTTCTGATGCAGAGAAAAAGCTCTTGCAAAAACAGTTGATAACGTATTCTCATTGGTTGCTAGAGAGTAAATGGACATCCACTAGTGATTATAGTCAAAGCCATGAAAGGAATAATCCATGATGACTCATGGTTTTAGATGTGTTGTTGCAGTAGTTTGATATTCTATCTCAAAACCACTAGGTGGCGCAATGACAAAATTGTGCATACAACATCAGGTCATGATTGTGTTACATCTAGCTAGTTTTATGATATACACTTTAGTTTAGTTAAGTAACAGTTGTATGACCATAGGGCTGGCTTGTTATCAAAGGTTTTGTTCAATTAAAAGGCCATCTAGTGGTGAAAGCATCCAATTTTTTGTGTGTGGCCTCAGAATGTGCTCATACATCAGCGTATCAAATCTGGTGAAAAAATCTCTTTCCGTTGCGAAGTTATAACCATTTATGTGTAAAAAACACAAAATCAAAAGGTAATTTTTCGTTTTTTGCAATTTTCGGCCATTTCTGATGAAAATTTTAATATAACGCTAATAGAACTTTTTGTTCAGAAGGTAATGCAATGTTCTTCCTATGGTGTTTTCGAGTCGATCGGAATAACGCTCGTGGAGATATTCGCGCGTGTTTTTTAAGTGCTGTTTTGCTGCGCAGGGCTAACCGTAAGGCGAAATCTGGCATGTTTGGTATCGTTGGACTCGGCGACTACTCAGGACTCCTAAAAATCAAGTCCCGTCAAAATACGTTGATCGCAGCCAAAATTATAGGTGTATAAATCATTTGTCTGGCCACTAGGTGGCGCTGCAAAAAAACTGTGCATGCACCCTCAGTTCCTGACTGGCATCACAAGTACCAAGTGTCGTGTCAATAGGCCTAAGTTTGACGAAGATACAGCCTTAAATCTGTTTTTTGCGCTCTACGTAAAATTCGTTAAGGCGGTATACAACAAAGGATTGCTGTATCGAAATTCTTTTGATAACTTTTTGCCATGAGTGTCTCAAGATCATACATAGCAATTTTCGTGGCAATCGGACAAAAGCTCTAGGACGAGTTCGAAAAAGTAGGTTTTTCGAATAATTCAAAATGGCGGAAAAATTTTCATGACGGAAAATGACGTCATAAGGTCCAATCGAATCGTCTTGAGCCAAGGAATCATAGGAAGCAAGAATTTTGTTTCTAGGGCTTATGGATCAGAAGTTATAAGCAAAAACGTAAGTGCAACTTTGGACTGTTGGTGGCGCTAGAGGGTTGGAGATAGAGACTCCAAATTTGCTGTGGGGACACATTGGACTGTCCTTTATCAGTGTGCCAAATTTCATAACTTTCCTACGTACGGTTCTATGGGCTGCCATAGACCGCAATGGCGGAAGAAGAAAAATTTACTAACAGAAACAATTGCCAATATAGCTGCAAGCAGCAATACCGGGGTCAAGCCGAAAAGGGCCCAAAAGGATGTAAAATTGAGATTGGATAAGCAGACTGAAGAACCTAGTTAAACCAAGTTTAATTAGTGAAAAGAGCCCACCCCCGTGTCTCTACGGTGTTCCGATGCAGAGATATAGCTTTTGCAAAAACGGTTGATAAGGTATTCTCATTGGTTGCTAGGGAGTGAATTGGCAACCATCAGTGATTATAGTCAAAGCCATGAAAGGAATAATCCATGATGACTCATGGTTTTAGAAGTGTTGTTGCAGTAGTTTTAGGCAAAAAATGCGTTATTCTATCTCAAAACCAGTAGGTGGCGCAATGACAAAATTGTGCATGCAACCTCAGGTCATAACTGTGTTACATCTAGCTAGTTTTATGACTATACACTTTAGTTTAGTGAAGAAACAGTTGTATGACCATAGGGCTGGCTTGATATCAAAGGTTTTGTTCAATTATAGGGCCACCTAGTGGTGCAAGCATACAATTTTTTTTGTGTAGCCTCAGACTGTGGTCGTACATCAGCGTATCAAATATGGTGAAAAAATCTCTTTGCGTTACGAAGTTATAGCCATTTATGTGTAAAAACACAAAATTTAAAGGTAAATTTTCGTTTTTTGCGATTTTCAGCCATTTCTGATGAAAATTTTAATACAATGCCAATAGAACTTTTTGTTCAGAAGGTAATGCAATATTCTTCCTATGATGTTTTCGAGTCGATCAGAATTACGCTCGCGGAGATATTCGCGCGTGTTTTTTAAGTGCTATTTTGCCGCGCAGGGTTAACCGTAAGGCCAATTCTGGCATGTTTGGTATCGTTGGACTCGGCAACAATTCAGGACTCCAAGGAAACAAGTCCCATGAAAATACGTCGATCACAGCCAAAGTTATAGGTGTGTAAAACATTCGTCTTACCACTAGGTGGCGCTGCGACGAAACTGGGCATGCGCTCTCAGTTCCTGACTGGCATCACAAGTACCAAGTGTCGTTTCAATAGGCTTAAGTTTGGCGAAGATACAGCCTCAAATCCGTTTTTTTGCACTCTACGTAAAATTTGTTGACGCGGTTTACGCAAACAGATTGGCGAATCGACATGAATTCCATAACTTTTTGCCGTGAGGGTCTGTAGATGCTACATACCGATTTTCGTGGAAATCGGGCAAAAGCTCTAGGACGAGTTCGCAAAAGTAGGTTTTACGAATAATTCAAAATGGCGGAAAAATTTTCATGACGGAAAATGACGTCATAGGGTCCAGTCGAATCGTCTTGAGCCAAGGAATCAGAGGAAACAAGAATTTCGTTTCTAGGACGTACGGGTCAGAAGTTATAAACAAAAACGTAAGTGCAACTTTAGACTGTTGGTGGCGCTAGAGGGTTGGAGTTAGAGACTCCAAATTTGCTGTGGGGACACATTGGACTGTCCTTTATCAGTGTGCCAAATTTCATAACTTTCCTACGTACGGTTCTATGGGCTGCCATAGACCGCAATGGCGGAAGAAGAAGAAGAATAATAATAATAATAAGAAAACTAACAAATACAATAGGGGTCTTCGCCCCTTCGGGGCTTGACCCCTAAATATAGCTGCAAGCAGCAATACCGGGGTCAAGCCGAAAAGGGCACAGAAGGATGTAAAGTTGCGTTTGGATAAGCAGACTGAAGAACCTAGGTAAACCTAATGATTTCAGATGAAAAAATGCAAAGGTAATCAACAAAAATAATCTATATTCTTGTCTACTGCAACTGTCCTTCGGTTATTGACAATCATGGAACATTAGAGCACTGAAGGACATGTATGTGATGCTTACAGTGGGCAAACATGGGTCACAACATGTTACAACAAGTTAAAAGAGTCAAAAGAGACCATCCCCATGTCTCTGTGATGTTCTGATACAGAGAAAAAGCTCTTGCAAAAACAGTTGATAACGTATTCTCATTGGTTGCTAGAGAGTAAATGGACATCCTCTAGTGATTATAGTCAAAGCCATGAAAGGAATAATCCATGATGACTCATGGTTTTAGATGTGTTGTTGCAGTAGTTTTAGGCAAAAAATGCCATATTCTATCTCAAAACCAGTAGGTGGCGCAATGACAAAATTCGTGCATGCAACCTCAGGTCATAAATGTGTTACATCTAGCTAGTTTTATGACTATACACTTTAGTTTAGTGAAGAAACAGTTGTATGACCATAGGGTGGCTTGATTTCAAAGGTTTTGTTCAATTATAAGGCCAACTAGTGGTGCAACCATACAATTTTTTTTGTGTAGCCTCAGACTGTGGTCGTACATCAGCGTATCAAATATGGTGAAAAAATCTCTTTGCGTTACGAAGTTATAACCATTTATGTGTAAAAAGTCAAAATTTAAAGGTAATTTTTCGTTTTTTGCAATTTTCGGCCATTTCTGATGAAAATTTTAATATAGTGCCAATAGAACTTTTTGTTCAGAAGGTAATGCAATATTCTTCCTATGATGTTTTCGAGTCGATCAGAATTACGCTCGCGGAGATATTCGCGCGTGTTTTTTAAGTGCTGTTTTGCTGCGCAGGGCTAACCGTGAGGCGAAATCTGGCATGTTTGGTATCGTTGGACTCGGCGACTATTCAGGACTCTTAAAAATCAAGTCCCGTCAAAATACGTTGATCACAGCCAAAGTTATAGGTGTAAAAAACATCTGTCTGGCCACTAGGTGGCGCTGCGACGAAACTGTGCATGCACACTCAGTTCCTGACTGGCATCACAAGTACCTAGTGTCGTGTCAATAGGCCTAAGTTTGACGAAGATACAGCCTAAAATCTGTTTTTTTGCGCTCTACGAAAATTTTGATGACGCGCTATACGACAACGGATTGGTTTATCGAAATTCTTTTGATAACTTTTTGCCGTGAGGGTCTCTAGATGCTACATACCGATTTTCGTGAAAATTGGGCAAAAGCTCTAGGACGAGTTCGCAAAAGTAGGTTTTACGAATAATTCAAAATGGCGGAAAAATTTCAATGACGGAAAATGACGTCATAGGGTCAAATCGAATTGTCTTGAGCCAAGGAATCAGAGGAAACAAGAAATTTGTTTCTAGGACTTACGGATCAGAAGTTATAAGCAAAAACGTAAGTGCATCTTTGGACTGTTGGTGGCGCTAGAGGGTTGGAGATAGAGACTCCAAATTTGCTGTGGGGACACATTGGACTGTCCTTTATCAGTGTGCCAAATTTCATAACTTTCCTACGTACGGTTCTATGGGCTGCCATAGACCGCAATGGCGGAAGAAGAAGAATAACTAATAATAATAATAAATATAGCTGCAAGCAGCAATACCGGGGTCAAGCCGAAAAGGGCACAGAAGGGTGTAAAGTTGAGTTTGGATAAGAATACTACAGAACCTAGGTAAACCTCATGATTTCAAATGAAAAAAAACGCAAAAGTAATCAACAAAAATAATCTATGTTCTTGTCTAATGCAATCGTCCTTCTGTTATTGACAATCATGGAACATTAGAGCACGGAAGGACATGTGAGTTATGTATGCAGTGGCATAACATGGGTAACAACATGTTACAACAAGTTAAATCAGTCAAAAGAGACCATCCCCATGTCTCTACGATGTTCTGATGCAGAGAAAAATGCTCTTTCAAAAACAGTTGATTAGGTAATCTCATTGGTTGCTAGAGAGTAGATTCACATCCACCAGCGATAATAGTCCAAGCCATGAAATGAAGAATCCATGATGACTTATGATTTTAGATGTGTTGTTGCAGTAGTTTTAGGCAAAAATTGCTATTTTCTATCTCCAATCCACTAGGTGGCGCTATGACAAAATTGTGCATGCAACCTCAGGGCATGACTGCGTTACATTTAGCTAGTTTTCTGACTATACACTTTAGTTCAGCAAAGAAATAGTTGTATGACCATAGGGCTTGCTTGATATGAAAGGTTTTGTCCAATTATAGGGCCACCTAGTGGTTCAGGCATACCAATTTTTTTGTGTGGCCTCAGACTCTGCTCATACATCAGCGTATCAAATCTGGTGAAAAAAATTCTTTTCGTTGCGAAGTTATAACCATTTATGTATAAAAACACAAATTGTAAAAGGTAATTTTTCGTTTTTTGCAATTTTCGGCCATTTCTGATGAAAATTTTAATATAACGTCAATAGAACTTTTTGTTCAGAAGGTAATGCAATGTTCTTCCTATGGTGTTTTCGAGTCGATCGGAATAACGCTCGCGGAGATATTCGCGCATGTTTTTTAAGTGCTGTTTTGCTGCGCAGGGCTAACCGTAAGGCGAAATCTGGCATGTTTGGTATCGTTGGACTCGGCGACTATTCAGGACTCCTAAAAATCAAGTCCCGTCAAAATACGTTGATCACAGCCAAAGTTATAGGTGTAAAAAACATCTGTCTGGCCACTAGGAGGCGCTGCGACGAAACTGTGCATGCACACTCAATTCCTGACTGGCATCACATGTACCAAGTGTCGTGTCAATAGGCCTAAGTTTGACGAAGATACAGCCTAAAATCTGTTTTTTTGTGCTCTACGTAAAATTTGTTGACGCACTATACGACAACGGATTGGTTTATCGAAATTCTTTTGATAACTTTTTGCCGTGAGGGTCTCTAGATGCTACATACCAATTTTCGCGGCAATCGGGTAAAAACTCTAGGACGAGTTCGCAAAAGTAGGTTTTACGAATAATTCAATATGGCGAAAAAATTTTCATGACGAAATTGACGTCATAGGGTCCAATCGAATCGTCTTGAGCCAAGGAATCAGAGGAAACAAGAATTTCGTTTCTAGGACTTACGGATAAGAAGTTATAAGCAAAAACATAAGTGCAACTTTGGACTGTTGGTGGCGCTAGCGGGTTAGACATAGAGACTCAAAATTTGCTGTGGGGACACATTGGAGTGTCCTTTATCAGTGTGCCAAATTTCATAACTTTCCTACGTACGGTTCTATGGGCTGCCATAGACCGCAATGGCGGAAGAAGAATAACTAATAATAATAAAAAGAAAACTAACGGATACAATAGGGGTCTTCGCCCCTTCGGGGCTTGACCCCTAAATATAGCTGCAAGCAGCAATCACCGGGGTCAAGCCAAAAAGGGCACAGCAGAAAGTAAAGTTGAGTTCGGATGAGCAGTTTAAAGTACCTAAGAAAATCTCTTGATTTCAGACAAAACAATATAACAGTTATCAGCAAAAAAGCTGTGTTCTCATTTAGTGAAATCTCTCCCTCTCTTTCGACGAGCATTGATAACTAGAACACTGACGTAAAAATGAGTGGTGCTTGCAGTGGCAATACTCAGCTCTCAAAATGTTACAGTGTTGTTAATGAGTCAAAAGAGCCCACCCCCGTGTCTCTACGATGTTCTGACGCAGAGTTATAGCTCTTGCAAAACGGTTGATAAGGTATTCTCATTGGTTGCTAGGGAGTGAATTGGCATCCACCAGTGATTATAGTCAAAGCCATGAAAGGAATAATCCATGATGACTCATGGTTTTAGATGTGCTGTTGCAATAGATTTATGCAAAAATAGCTATTTTCTATCTCCAAACCACTAGGGGGCGCTATGACAGAATCGTGCATGCAACCTCAGGTCATGACTGCGTTACATCTAGCTAGTTTCATGACTATACACTTTAGTTCGGCAAAGAAATAGTTGTATGACCATAGGGCTTGCTTGATATGAAATATTTTGTTCAATTATAGGGCCACCTAGTGGTTCAGGCATACCAATTTTTTTGGGTGGCGTCAGACTCTGCTCATACATCAGCGTATCAAATCTGGTGAAAAAGTCTCTTTTTGTTGCGAAGTTATAACCATTTATGTGTAAAAACCACAAATTTTAAAGGTAATTTTTTGTTTTTTGCAATTTTCGGCCATTTCTGATGAAAATTTTAATATAACGCCAATAGAACTTTTTGTTCAGAAGGTAATGCAATGTTCTTCCTATGGTGTTTTCGAGTCGATCGGAATAACGCTCGCGGAGATATTCGCGCATGTTTTTTAAGTGCTGTTTTGCTGCGCAGGGCTAACCGTAAGGCGAAATCTGGCATGTTTGGTATCGTTGGACTCGGCGTCTACTCAGGACTCCAAAAAATCAAGTCCCGTCAAAATACGTTGATCGCAGCCAAAGTTATAGGTGTATAAAACATCTGTCTGGCCACTAGGTGGCGCTGCGACGAAACTGTGCATGCACACTCAGTTCCTGACTGGCATCACAAGTACCAAGTGTCGTGTCAATAGGCCTAAGTTTGACGAAGATACAGCCTAAAATCTGTTTTTTTGTGCTCTACATAAAATTTGTTGACGCACTATACGACAACGGATTGGTTTATCAAAATTCTTTTAATAACTTTTTGCCGTGAGGGTCTCTAGATGCTACATACCAATTTTCGCGGCAATCGGGTAAAAACTCTAGGACGAGTTCGCAAAAGTAGGTTTTACAAATAATTCAAAATGGCGGAAAAATTTTCATGACGGAAAATGACGTCATAGGGTCCAATCGAATCGTCTTGAGTCAAAGAATCAGAGGAAACAAGAATTTCGTTTCTAGGACTTACGGATCAGAAGTTATAAGCAAAAACATAAGTTCAACTTTGGACTGTTGGTGGCGCTAGCGGGTTAGAGATAGAGACTCCAAATTTGCTGTGGGGACACATTGGACTGTCCTTTATCAGTGTGCCAAATTTCATAACTTTCCTACGTACGGTTCTATGGGCTGCCATAGACCGCAATGGCGGAAGAAGAATAACTAATAATAATAAAAAGAAAACTAACGGATACAATAGGGGTCTTCGCCCCTTCGGGGCTTGACCCCTAAATATAGCTGCAAGCAGCGATACCGGGGTCAAGCCAAACATGGCAAAAAATGATTCATACGTGATGACTATCATGATTTAAGATCTAAGTTTGCATTAATTTTATGAAAAAAATAGCAATTTTTTTGTATCTTGAGACCACTAGGTGGTGCTGTGCCGAAACAATAGATGGTGCCTCAGGTCATGACTGTGATGACACATACCAAATTTAGTGTAAATATTATAAAGCGATACGAAGATATAGCCTTAAATGACTTGACCACTAGGGGGCACTGACCAAACAATAAATTGTGACTCAGGTCTTGACTGTGATGACACCCACCAAATTTGGTGTAAATACGATAAAGAAATGCAGAGATATAGCCTTAAATGACTTGACCACTAGGGGGCACTGACCAAAAAATAAATTGTGACTCAGGTCTTGATTGTGATGACACCCACCACATTTGGGGTAAATACAATAAAGAGATGCAGAGATATAGCTTCAAATCTCTTGACCACTAGGGGGCGCCAAAAAGTTTACAAGTCCTCTCAGAACATGTTGCTGATGAACCATACCAAGTTTCATAACAATAAGCAATTGCGTTTCTGAAATACTTCAACTTAAAGAAAAAATTCAAAATGGCCGACACACAAAATGGCCGACCAAAAACCATTTGGTATCTTTTGACTCGGCATGCCTCACGAAATCTAACAAGACCACTCTCATAATTTTACATTCAAGTTTGCAGTAGTTATAAGCAAAAATAGAAATTTTTTATATCTCGTGACCAGTAGGGGGCAGTGTGACGAAATGGTGCATGCACCCTCAGGTCATCACTGTTATGACATATACCAAGTCTCATATTAATACGCAAAAGTTTTGCGAAAATACAGGCGCAAACACATTTTGGCGTGCTCGCTCTCGCATTCTTTGATGCGTTATACGACAACGGATAGGTCTACCGAAAAGCTTTTGATAAATTTTTGTCTGGAGTGTCTCTAGATGATGCGTACCAAAAATCAAGCCAATCACACGAGCGCTCTAGGAGGAGTTCGAAAAAGTAGGTGTTCAATATAATTCAAAATGGCTGACAGGAAGTAGGTTTGATTCAGACATATTTGGTACGGTCAGACTCAGCATGAGCCAAGGAATTAATAGAGTGAAGTCTTATGTCATAGTGGCAATTTAATCAAATGATATAAAGATTTAAAAAAAAATTTTTACATATCCTGACCACTAGGTGGCGCCATCCTAAAGATTTATAGGTGCGCTCAGAATATGTCACTGATGAACCATGCCAAATTTCGTAGCGATACGTCACTCTGTTTGTGAAATACTGAACTTAATGAGAAAATTCAAAATGGCCGACACCCAAAATGGCAGACCGAAAACCGTTTGGTATCGTTTGACTCGGCATGCCTCAAGGAATCTAACAAGACCACCTTCATGATTTTAGACTCAAGTTTGAAGTAGTTATAAGCGAAAATAGGCATTTTTCGAATCTCGTGACCACTAGGTGGCGCTGTGACGAAACGTTGCAGGCACCCTCAGGTCATGACTGCAATGACATATACCAAGTTTCGTGTCGATACACAAAAGTTTTGCGAAGATACGGCCTCATGTCCGTTTTGGCGTGCTCGCCGCCTTATATGGTGTCACTGTATGCGACAACGCATTGGTCTATCAAAAAGCTTTTGATAACTTTTTGTCTGGGGTGTCTCTAGATGCTACATACCAAAGGACATGCAAATCGGACAAACGCTCTAGGAGGAGTTCAAAAAAGTAGGTTTTACGAAAAATTCTAAATGGCGGAAAGATGTGCATGACACAAATGACATCAATGTATGCAATTTAATCATCATGAGCCAAGGATTCAGAGGAAATAAGAACTTAGTTTCTAGGACTCACGGGTCAGAAGTTATGAGCATGAACAGAAGTGGATTTTTGGACAGTTGGTGGCGCTAGAAGGTTTGAGTTAGACACACCTATGTTGCTATAGTAACTTCTTAGACTGTCCTCTACATGTGTGCCAAATTTCATAACTTTCCTACGTACGGTTCTATGGGCTGCCATTGACTTCAATGGCGGAAGAACAAGAAGAAGATTAATAATAATAATAAATATAGCTGCAAGCAGCAATCACCGGGGTCAAGCCGAAAAGGGCACAGAAGGATGTAAAGTTGCGTTTGGATAAGCAGACTGAAGAACTTAGGTAAACCTAATGATTTCAGATGAAAAAATGCAAAGTAATCAACAAAAATAATCTATGTTCTTGTCTACTGCAACTGTCCTTCGGTTATTGACAATCATGGGACATTAGAGCACTGAAGGACATGTATGTGATGCTTACAGTGGGCAAACATGGGTCACAACATGTTACAACAAGTTAAAAGAGTCAAAAGAGACCATCCCCATGTCTCTGCGATGTTCTGATGCAGAGAAAAAACTCTTGCAAAAACAGTTGATAAGGTATTCTCATTGGTTGCTAGAGAGTAAATGGACATCCACTAGTGATTATAGTCAAAGCCATGAAAGGAATAATCCATGATGACTCATGGTTTTAGATGTGTTGTTGCAGTAGTTTTAGGCCAAAAAAATGCCATATTCTGTCTCAAAACCAGTAGGTGGCGCAATGACAAAATTCGTGCATGCAACCTCAGGTCATAACTGTGTTACATCTTGCTAGTTTTATGACTATACACTTTAGTTTAGTGAAGAAACAGTTGTATGACCATAGGGTGGCTTGATTTCAAAGGTTTTATTCAATTATAAGGCCAACTAGTGGTGCAAGCATACAATTTTTTTTGTGTAGCCTCAGACTGTGGTCGTACATCAGCGTATCAAATATGGTGAAAAAATCTCTTTGCGTTACGAAGTTATAACCATTTATGTGTAAAAACAGAAAATTTAAAGGTAATTTTTCGTTTTTTGCAATTTTCGGCCATTTCTGATGAAAATTTTAATACAACGCCAATAGAACTTTTTGTTCAGAAGGTAATGCAATATTCTTCCTATGATGTTTTCGAGTCGATCAGAATTACGCTCGCGGAGATATTCGCGCGTGTTTTTTAAGTGCTGTTTTGCTGCGCAGGGCTAACCGTAAGGCGAAATCTGGCATGTTTGGTAAGGTTGAACTCGGCAACTATTCTGGACTTCAGCGAAACAAGTCCCGTGAAAAAACACAGATCAGAGCCAAAGTTATAAGCATGCACAACATTCGTATGACCACTAGGTGGTGCTGTGACGAAACTCTGCATGCCCCCTCAGATCCTCACTGGCATCACAACTACCAAGTGTGGCGTCAATAGACATAAGATTGGCGAAGATACACACTAAAACCTGTTTTTTGGGCTCTACGTAAAATTTGTTGACGCGCTATACGAAAACGGAATGGTTTATCAAAATTCTTTTAATAACTTTTTGCCCTGAGTGTCTCTAGATGCTACATACCATTTTTCGTGGCAATTGGGCAAAAGCTCTAGGACAAGTTCGCAAAAGTAGGTTTTATGAATAAATCAAAATGGCGGAAAATTTTTCATGACGGAAAATGACGTCATAGGGTCCAATCGAATCGTCTTGAGCCAAGGAATCAGGGGATACAAGAATTTAGTGTCTAGGACTTACGGGTCAGAAGTTATAGGCAAATACATAAGTGCAAATTTGGACTGTTGGTGGCGCTAGCGGGTTAGAGATACAGACTCCAAATTTGCTGTGGAGACTTTTTGGACAGTCCTCTATCAGTGTGCCAAATTTCATAACTTTCCTACGTACGGTTCTATAGGCTGCCATAGACCGCAATGGCGGAGGAAGAAAAAGAAAAAGAAAAAGAAAAAGAAAAAGAAAACTAACAGAAACAATAGGGGTCTTCGCCCATTCTGGGCTTGACCCCTAATAATAATAAGAAAACTAACAAATACAATAGGGGTCTTCGCCCCTTCGGGGCTTGACCCCTAAATATAGCTGCAAGCAGCGATACCGGGGTCAAGCCAAACATGGCAAAAATGATTCATACGTGATGACGGTCATGATTCAAGATCTAAGTTTGCATTAGTTTTAGGGAAAAAAATTGCAATTTTTTGTATCTTGAGACCACTAGGTGGCACTGTGCCGAAACAATAGATGGTGCCTCAGGCCATGACTGTGATGACACATACCAAATTTAGTGTAAATACGATAAAGCGATACGGAGATATAGCCTTAAATGACTTGACCACTAGGGGGCACTGACCAAAACAATAGATGGTGACTCAGGTTATGATTGTGATGACACCCACCA
Source organism: Paramisgurnus dabryanus (assembly GCF_030506205.2). Classification (NCBI taxonomy): domain Eukaryota; kingdom Metazoa; phylum Chordata; class Actinopteri; order Cypriniformes; family Cobitidae; genus Paramisgurnus; species Paramisgurnus dabryanus. Next base: position 49,523,383 of record NC_133340.1, on the reverse strand, counting down.
AATTTGGTGTAAATACGATAAAGAGATGCAGAGATATAGCTTCAAATCTCTTGACCACTAGGGGGCGCCAAAAAGTTTACAAGCCCTCTCAGAACATGTTGCTGATGAACCATACCAAGTTTCATAACAATACGCAATTGCGTTTCTGAAATGCTTGAACTTAAAAAAAACTCAAAATGGCCGACACACAAAATGGCCGACCAAAAACCATTTGGTATCGTTTGACTCGGCATGCCTCACGAAATCTAACAAGACTACTCTCATAATTTTACATTTAAGTTTGCAGTAGTTATAAGCAAAAATAGAAATTTTTATATCTCGTGACCACTAGGGGGCGCTGTGACGAAACGGTGCATGCACCCTTACGTCATCACTGTTATGACATATACCAGGTCTCATATCAATACGCAAAAGTTTTGCGAAGATACAGGCTCAAACACATTTTGGCGTGCTCGCCCTCGCATTCTTTGATGTGTTATACGACAACGGATAGGTCTACCGAAAAGCTTTTGATAACTTTTTGTCTAGAGTGTCTCTAGATGATGCGTACCAAAAATCAAGCCAATCAAACAAGCGCTCTAGGAGGAGTTCGAAAAAGTAGGTGTTCAATATAATTCAAAATGGCCGACAGGAAGTAGGTTTGACTCAGACATATTTGGTACCGTCGGACTTAGCACGAGCCAAGGAATCAATAGAGTGAAGTCTCATGTCAGTGTGGCAAATGAATCAAATGCTATAAAGATTTTAAACAATTTCTTTACATATCCTGACCACTAGGTGGCGCTGTCCTAAAGATTTATAGGTGCGCTCAGAACATGTCACTGATGAACCATGCCAAATTTCGTAGCGATACGCCATTTTGTTTGTGAAATACTGAAATTAATGAGAAAATTCAAAATGGCCGACACCCAAAATGGCCGACCGAAAACCGTTTGTTATCCTTTGACTCGGCATGCCTCAAGGAATCTAACAAAACCACCTTCATGATTTTAGACTCAAGTTTGAAGTAGTTATAAGCAAAAATAAGCATTTTTCGAATCTCGTGACCACTAGGTGGCGCTGAGACGAAACGTTGCAGGCACCCTCAGGTCATGACTGTAATGACATATACCAAGTTTCGTGTCGATACACAAAAGTTTTGCGAAGATACGGCCTCACGTCCGTTTTGGCGTGCTCGCCGCCTTATATGTTGTCACTGTATACGAGGACGCATTGGTCTATCAAAAAGCTTTTGATAACTTTTTGTCTGGGGTGTCTCTAGATGCTACATACCAAATGACATGCAAATCGGACAAACGCTCTAGGAGGAGTTCGAAAAAGTAGGTTTTACGGAAAATTCAAAATGGCGGAAAGATGTGCATGACACAAATGACATCAATGTGTGCAATTGAATCATCATGAGCCAAGGATTCAGAGGAAACAAGAATTTATTGTCTAGGACTCACGGGTCAGAAGTTATGAGCATGAACATAAGTGGATTTTTGGACTGTTGGTGGCGCTAGAGGGTTTGAGTTAGACACACCAATGTTGCTATAGTAACTTCTAAGACTGTCCTCTACATGTGTGCCAAATTACATAACTTTCCTACATACGGTTCTATGGGCTGCCATTGACTTCAATGGCGGAAGAACTAGGATGAATAATAATAAGAAAACTAACAATAACAATAGGTGTCTACGCCACTTCGTGGCTTGACCCCTAAAAAGAAAACTAACAGATACAATAGGGGTCTTCGCCCATTCTGGGCTTGACCCCTAAATATAGCTGCAAGCAGCAATCACCGGGGTCAAGCCAAAAAGGGCACAGCAGAAAGTAAAGTTGACTTCGGATGAGCAATTTAAAGAACCTAGGAAAATCTCTTGATTTCAGACAAAACAACGTAATAGTTATCAGGAAAAAGCTGTGTTCTCATTTAGTGAAATCTCTCCCTCTTTTTCGACGAGCATTGATAACTAGAACACTGAAGTAAAAATGAGTGGTGCTTGCAGTGGCAATACTCATCTCACAAAATGTTACAGTGGTGTTAATGAGTCAAAAGAGCCCACCCCCGTGTGTCTACGATGTTCTGACGCAGTGATATAGCTCTTGCAAAAACGGTTGATAAGGTATTCTCATTGGTTGCTAGAGAGTAAATTCACATCCACCAGTGATTATAGTCCAAGCCATGAAATGAAGATTCCATGATGACTCATGGTTTTAGATGTGCTGTTGCAGTAGTTTTAGGCAAAAATAGCTATTTTCTATCTCCAAACCACTAGGTGGCGCTATGACAGAATCGTGCATGAAACCTCAGGTTATGACTGCGTTACATCTAGCTAGTTTCATGACTATACACTTTAGTTCGGCAAAGAAATAGTTGTATGACCATAGGGCTTGCTTGATATGAAATATTTTGTTCAATTATAGGGCCACCTAGTGGTTCAGGCAAACCAATTTTTTTGTGTGGCCTCAGACTCTGCTCATACATCAGCGTATCAAATCTGGTGAAAAAATCTCTTTTCGTTGCGAAGTTATAACCTTTTATGTGTAAAAACCACAAAATCTAAAGGTAATTTTTTGTTTTTTGCAATTTTCGGCCATTTCTGATGAAAAATTTAATATAACGACAATAGAACTTTTTGTTCAGAAGGTAATGCAATGTTCTTACTATGGTGTTTTCGAGTCGATCGGAATAACGCTCGCGGAGATATTCGCCCGTGTTTTTTAAGTGCTGTTTTGCTGCGCAGTGCTAACCGTAAGGCGACATCTGGCATGTTTGGTATCGTTGGACTCGGCGACTACTCAGGACACCTAAAAATCAAGTCCCGTCAAAATACGTTAAACGCACCCAAAGTTAAAGGTGTATAAATCATCTGTTTGACCACTAGGTGGCGCTGCAACGAAACTGTGCATGCACACTCAGTTCATGACTGGCATCACAAGAACCAAGTGTCGTGTCAATAGGCCTAAGTTTGACGAAGATACAGCCTAAAATCTGTTTTTTTGCGCTCTACGTAAAATTTGTTGACACGCTATACGACAACGGATTGGTTTATCAAAATTCTTTTAATAACTTTTTGCCGCGAGGGTCTCTAGATGCTACATACCAATTTTCGCGGCAATCGGGTAAAAACTCTAGGACGAGTTCGCAAAAGTAGGTTTTACGAATAATTCAAAATGGCGGAAAAAATTGCATGACGGAAAATGACGTCATAGGGTCCAATCGAATCGTCTTGAGCCAAGGAATCAGAGGATTAGAAGTTATAAGCAAAAACATAAGTTCAACTTTGGACTGTTGGTGGCGCTAGCGGGTTAGAGATTAAGACTCCAAATTTGTTGTGGAGACTTTTTGGACAGTCCTCTATCAGTGTGCAAAATTTCATAACTTTCCTATGTAAGCTGCTATGGGCTGCCATAGACGCAATGGCGGAAGAAAAAGAAAAAGAAAAGGGAAGAATAATAATAAGAAAACTGACCCCGGATTTCCACCGACTGCGGAACGGCTGCGGATCCGTTGCGGAACGGCGGCGGAGTCAATCGGTTTCCATTCAAGTCAATGTGTGTATTTCCACTGACTGCGCTCCGAATCCGTCACAGCTCCGGCCATCCGCAGCCCTCCGGCACAAATACGCAGAGCTTCTATTTTTGACGGATGCCGGACAGCTCCGCAGGGCGGAGCCATGACTTTATCGCGTGATCATACCTGAATTCACGAGAACTCGTGTTTTTTTATTAAATCTTTGCAATACAAACATTACAAACACACACAAATAAAGTCATTAATACAGAAACAACAAATAATAGACAGGAACAGAGCCAGGGGAGTTTCAAATAAATACATTAAAGATAAAGCATATATAAATGTTTTAGCAGCCTTCTTATTTTTTGAATTTTGGATGGATTTGATGTACTGCTCTGTCTATGCGAGATCTCGTGTTGTGATCTGGGCTGGTTTGTAAAAACGTCATAATTCAACGGCATAATGGGCAGAGACAGAACTAGGTATCGCGCGATCATCACGTGAATTTGCGAGACCTCGTCACTTCAGCACGCAGCCGCTCTGCAACAAAAACGGAACTGGTGGGTATTGGCGGACGGCAGAGTGCGGAGACGTAACGCAGCGGAGCTGATCTGCAGCTGCTCCGCAGTCGGTGGAAATCCGGGGTAACGGATACAATAGGGGTCTTCGCCCATTCTGGGCTTGACCCCTAATAATAATAAGAAAACTAACAATAACAATAGGTGTCTACGCCACTTCGTGGCTTGACCCCTAATAATAAGAAAACTAACAAATACAATAGGGGTCTTCGCCCCTTCGGGGCTTGACCCCTAATAATAAGAAAACTAACAAATACAATAGGGGTCTTCGCCCCTTCGGGGCTTGACCCCTAATAATTATAAAAAGAAAACTAACGGATACAATAGGGGTCTTCGCCCCTTCGGGGCTTGACCCCTAAATATAGCTGCAAAGCAGCGATGCCGGGGTCAAGCCAAAAAGGGCACAGAATGAAGTATCAATAATGACTGTCTTGATTTTAAATCTAAGTTTTCAGTAGATTAAGGCAAAAATTGCAATTTTTCAAATCTTCTTTATCTTGGTGGCGCTGCACTGAAACAATAGATGGTGCCGCGGGTCATGATTGTGATGACACCCACCAAATTTTATATACATATGATTAAGCAATGTTGAGATATAGCCTCAAATGACTTGACCACTGGGGGCACTGCACCAAAACAATAGATGGTGCCTCAGGTCATAATTGTGATGACACCCACCAAATATGGTGTACACACAATAAAGCGATCTGGAGATAAAGCCTCAAAACTCTTAACCACTAGGGGGCACTGAAAAGTTTACAAGGGCTTTCAAAAAAATGCTGATGAAATAGGTGGCTCTGTGACAAATTATTCCATGCACCCTCAGTACATGACATTTACAAGTTGTGAAACATTCACCTATTCATACACTGTCAGCCATGCGAGAGCCATCCAGCTCATCAGGAGCAGTTGGGATTCTCAATGATACCTCAACACTTGGTCAGGTGGAGCTGGGGTTTGAACCACCAACCTTCCGATTTGTAGACAACCTACACTAACCACTGAACCACTGGAAATACGCACATTAATATGCAAAACTTTTGCAAAGATATAGCCTCAAATCCATTCCTGCGTGCTCGCCATAATATTTGTTGATGCGCTATACAATAACTGATTGGTCTATCAAAATCTTTTTATGACTTTTTGTCTAGAGTCTAGATTGTGTGTACCAAATCCAAGCCAATCAAATGAACGCTGTAGGAGGAGTTTGAAAAAGTTGGTATGCTTTGTAATTGAAAATGGCCATCTGAAAACATTTTGGTATCGTTTGACTCGGCATGCCTCAAGGAATCTAACAATAGCAATTTCATGATTTTAGACTCAATTTTGCAGCATAAAAACAAAAACAGTCACCTTTCAAATCTCGTGACCACTAGACAAACCTTGTGACAAACCGCTCCATGCACCCTCTGTTCATGACTTTGATGACATATAACAGTTGGGGTTAGATGTCTCACTCATGGACACCGTGGAGCTGGGGTTTGAACCACCAACCTTCCGATTTGTAGACAACCTACACTAACCACTGAACCACTGGCAATGCACACATTAATATGCAAAACTTTTGCGAAGATATAGCCACAAATCCATAATTTTAATATCAAGCTAGCATTAGATATAAGCAAAAATAGCAATTTTTCAAATCTCGTGAACACTATGTGGCACTGTGACGAAACTGTGCACGCACCCTCATGTCATGACTGCCATCAAAACTACTTTGGCAAAGATACAGCCTCAAATCCGTTTGTTCGCGCTCTACGTAAAATGTTATGACGCGGTATACGGAAACGGATCGGCGAATAGACACGAATTCCATAACTTTTTGCCATGAGTGTCTCTAGATGCTAAACACCCATTCTTTACGCAAATTGGACAAAAGCTCTAAGACGAGTTCGAAAAAGTAGGTTTTACAAACAATTCAAAATATCAAAATAATTAGCATAACCGAAATGACGTCATATGGTGAAATCGAATTGGCATGAGCCAAGGAATCAGATGAAACAAGAATTGCATTTCTATGACGTATGGGTCAGCAGTTATAACCAAAAATGCAAGTGAAAATTTGGACTGTTGGTGGCGCTATAGGGTTTGACAAAGACACTCCAAATTTGGTGTGGGGACTATTTGGAATGTCCTCTTTGAGTGTGCCAAAATTCATAACTTTCCGACAAAAAAAGTTAAAAATCAAAATGGCCGACCCCCAAAATGGCTGACTGAAAACCATTTGGTATCGTTTGACTCGGCATGCCTCAAGGAATCTAACAATAGCACTTGTATAATTTTAGACTCAAGTTTGCAGTAGTGATAAGCAAAAATAGCCATTTTTCAAATCTCGTGAACACTAGGTGGCGCTGTGACGAAACTGGGCACGAACCCTCAGGTCATGACTGAAAAAACAACCAAGTGTCGTGTGAATAAGTTTAACTTTGGCAAAGATACAGCCTCAAATCCGTTTTTACGCAATCTACGTAAAATTCGTTGACGCGGTATACGGAAACGGATTGGCGAATCGACACAAATTATACCCCTAATAATAATAATAAGAAAACTAACAATCCCAATAGGGGTCTCGCCCATTCTGGGCTTGACCCCTAAAAAGAAAACTAACAGATACAATAGGGGTCTTCGCCCATTCTGGGCTTGACCCCTAATAATAATAATAATAAGAAGAAGAAGAAAACTAACAATCCCAATAGGGGTCTCGCCCATTCTGGGCTTGACCCCTAATTAATTTTAAACATTAAAGTAAAAATCACTGACTGATGAAGCATGTTTATTTCAACAAACCACCATCATTGCGATCGGTGTTTGCATTTTATCAGCTCATTTGCATTTTAAAAGACACACCCAAAAACGGCACATTTTTGCTCAGGCCTATAAATGTCAATTTTGATATGCTATAATTAATTATCTCTAGGGTGTTTTGAGATAAAACTTCACATACGGACTCTGGGAACGCCAAAGACTTATTTTAAACATTTCATCATATGACCCCTGTAAGGGCCAGATTTACTAACAGCTTGCGCAAACCATCATATTGGAGTTAATAACCACCGCTAGCAATTTTGGGCCCTATGAAAAAATAGGGGGTCAGGCCCCCCCATACCCATTTCGTACCAAACATACAATCCAACCTTATGTAGCCATTCAAAATCTTTGTCTGTAATTTAATAATACAGAACTATTTATTTTGCTATTGTTTTGACCACAGTTATCAGTATTTATAGATATCTAAAATTTAATTGAAAAATACAGTACATTAAATCAAATATTCAGAGAAAATGCAACATTCTTAAAGATTAAAGATAAATGTGACCATGCCTGTGAAAACCCAGCTGAAGTATTTCTTTGTGATTTACTGTTTTCCACATAAAATCATCCTATATAATGTAAAGAACATTTGTGAAAATATAAACTTGATATCTTTAATGTTGACTGAGTAATGTCATGTCAGCGATTGAAATCATAGTGAAATTAATGCTTGAAATTAAACTGTGATGCTTTTTATCTCACAATAAGATTTGAGGCTTTAGTCTGATTTTCAGAGACGGTCTTAGTGACATACTGTATACTTGAGCTGTTACACACACAACATTGTAACATTTAAAAATGGCGAACAACAACAATGCATCTTTTCTATGTACATTCTGCCTGAAATAAGACTGGGTCAACAATGCTTGACCAAAGCGGCATGGTGAGCTTGAACCTGCTTACATCACGAGGCATTTTTTGGACCCAACATTCAATAGGAAAATTCAACTGCAGTAGCCACAGTTCAACCTGAAGAGGGCAGCACTCAGACGTTTTTACACCATATATTGTAGTATTGAAACACTTCATATCCAAATGTCAAAAAACTTACTAAAATCAATGAACAGCACTAATAAAACCCCATTCTTACAGATCATTAACTAAAAAAAGTTGGTTTAGGGTTTAGTTACTCTTTAAGAAAACAGCTATACTGTTATTAAATGATTCTTCAGACTGTTTTTTAATCAACGGGGCTCTAAAATGAAATGAATGACAACTATAGCAGATTACTACATAGATTTCCATTGATTTCTTAACCCTTGCAAGTTGAGAAGCTTTAATATACATAATTTGACTAGTTTAGCCTTTTTAACTCGATTTACGACTGCATAAAAATCCTTCCTTGGCATATTGCGTTACAAAAAAAACAGTGTGTAACCGATCGCATTTCTAGTTTATGTTAATTAGCTTATACGGGCTACGTTAATTTAAACGGCTTATAAGGGCTGACTTCGCGTTAGAATCATAACATAAAACAGGGAATGTAAATCACCTTGTGTTTTTTTAAACTGGGGTGAACAGAGCGAAGACTTTACAGTGGAAAGAAAACTGCATTGTATTGCTCCAGCGTCACATTGTGTAAACTGCATTTATAGTAAGGAAGTGCACATATGCAGATATCATAGCAAATAGCAGTAAATACACACACCTTGCTCTCTTCTGAAGTTCACGCGCACTGTGAGACCGTGGATTGAAGACGGCGCTAAAACGCAGAGTAAAGACGGGGCAGAGCTTAAGGGGGTTGCGTGTGCGGCACAGTCCTTGGCTGGGGCCCTCAAAAGTTCATGGGCCCTTAGAATCGTCCTAACTTCCCCCCCTTACGGCGTCCCTGTTAATAACGACTGATCTTACTAAAGACACGCAGTAGATATTTAGCTCTGAAAAGGTGTTACTTTCGCGACCTTATTGCATATGCATTTGAAGAAGTTTTCCTTTTAGAAGCAACATTAATGTGAGGAGAGTATTAAATTTTGCCAGAGGAACATACTTTTTTTTTTAAATATATATATAGTTTTGCCAAACCTATGCTATGTTTAATTTGCTGGAGAAAAGAGGAGGAGAAGTCAGGAGGAGAAGTCAAATCAGGTTTTTCAAAACTTCGAGGAGAAGTCAAATCAGGTTTTTCAAAACTTCTTTTACCCTTCATCTTTCGTCCTCCGGTTCTTAGTGTGCTTTTAGCTGGAATTTCACACTCCGCAGTCCGCATTTTCATTGTGATGTCCTGCCGAGGTCTCTGTACTTATTTGCGCTGCTCTTAGTAGACTGCAAGGTCATTATGGAAATGTGCCTATGTCATTATTGTGCCTGTGTATTTTATTTGCGCTTTTGTAGTAAATCACACGCAAATCGTTCCTGAGGTGGACATCGCTAATGCGTTTTGGAGCATGCAGCGCATTTACTCACGACGGCTAATAGTATTAATGATAAGATTAAAATTACATTTAAAGTTGTCCTTTTTACAATGCTATCCAAAAATCAATCTTATGTCAATGACTGGACAAACGAAAGAAAAGTAAAAGTAAATCTCATTTACTTTATTAAAAGTAAATGAGATCAAAGCAAAATCTAAATCTTTTCGCGTACCCCCTGTAAACTCTTCACATACCCCCGGTTGGGAATCACTGAGTTAGACCACCAGCACTGTGCCCGGGCTTGATCAGGAGGTTTTCAAGTTCTCTTTTACCACAGTCTGCATCAAGACGAACGCACAAATATGCGCGCGTTTCTCGTGCGTGCCTGTGTAAAACAAGGCTAAATTGTGACAGATGTTTTGCCAAAACAACTATGCAAAGGATAAACATTTCGACTGCCTTTTAAGACATTAAGGGATTTTAAGGCACAATCTTATTTCAATTAGGTAACTTTACAATATCCACTTCAAATTTAGGGTGCAAAGGTTGTGTTGGGGTTTAGCAAACAATAATAAATCATGCCCCCACTAATTATTCTATAAACACCAAGTGGTGTGACTGTGAATCTTATTTACCATATGTTGTGTATGTGGCGTGTGTGTTCTATTATCATCATTCATATGCAATCAAAAGATTTTACTAATAGTAATACTAATAGTTTACTAATATTTTACTAATTTTATGAGAAATTAAGTTTTGTGTACATCTCAAATGGCAGGACCCGCCCACTGGCATTGAGCTTTTCATGAAATTGAGGGCACCAGTTCCATTAAATGGATGGTTGCAACGGAGGTTTTGCTCAAAAGTGCCACCAACAATTGTCACGGACTATAAACGCTATACTAGCTTGTTTCAAACATGGATTCTGAAAGAAATTATGTTTGTTTTATATTGTTTGTGTATTGTTGTGTTTGAATATTGTTGTAATGTTTTTTATGATTTGTTTCAATTTGCTTATTAAGAAAGACAGAAAGTAATTTTAAACGTCATATGGGGCGTTGTAATGGATTGAAGGTTATTATGATCAAGGGTCAGACATAATCTTTGACCACTTAATAAGTTTTGTTTAATTCTTTAAAACGAATTTAGTTTCATACAATTTGTTTCTTAATTTTAAAAAGTATGTTTTGTTGATGCGTTTTATGAATATAAATAAATAAGAGCATTTAAAGCAACACATCTCTATAAGCCGAAGTTCACTTCAAGTAATTGGCGCAGCAGCAGAAACGCGATTTGTACTGTTACAGGTAAGTTTTGATTTTTCTTGTTGATTTCATGAATGGAAATGTCAAGCTGTTTAACGGTAAAATGTATTAGTTAGTGAGGGATATTGTTTGTTGGTAGGAGAGCTCCTGATTCTTTTCACCGCGATATTAATCGAGTGAGGAATGGAAAGACTCGGCGGCTTTGTGAATAAACCATTGAGATTTTAGCCGCCAAGGACCTGTCTCGCAATCCTTTTTCATGGCTGGAACTGCGCATCACGCTGGCATTTATCAAAGTGACTACTCAAGTAGTGAAGAAGGCACGGAGTCTAAATAGCATACAACCTCCAATATAGACAAGAAATTTGGTTATATTTTATTATTTCCAACTGTAGGCCTATATATCTTGAATTGTACACACGAACAAATCATTTAACACAGTGCCATCTAGAGGCTGTTTTATAAATAGCAGGCACAATGCACTAACGCGTGCGCACGAGAAAGGTTTCTCGTGGGCTCGAGAAAGGTTTCTCGTGAGCATGCGATAGTTTCTCGTGAGCACGCAAAAGTCTTATTTATTTATTTTTTTGCAAATGTCCCCTCAGAAGCTCCGTACGTTCATCTCTCGCCTCGCTCTGTTATAATAGCGCTGATTGACAGGTGCGCTTCCCCGTCTTTCAAACAGATAATTTTGTATAGTTCTCCTTAGAAAATTTAACCATAATTTTAACTATTGACAAAATGGTTTTTGTCAGATTGATTATGATTTGTATTACCTTAGTTTAACAAAAAATTCCATGGTTATGGGTATTGTGATGAGACAAATTTCCCAGACAGCACACATACATCTGGCCGACGTTGTGCCGACTTTCAAAGTTCCATCGGCATGATGTCGCTCAGGGAGCGTCTGCTCATTAGGAAGATGTCGTCTAGATGTGTTGCGTGTATTTTGTGAACGTGAGCATCTCTTTTATCATAAACGGTTTTGACGCGTGTGCAGCAGGCACTTCTTTTGACAAGACACGTGATGCACATGGTTTACATGACGCAACAAACACATATTTTTGAAAACACGAGCAACACACATGACACTCTGAACACTTATTTTGAATTTGCACCCCTCAGAAGAGCAGTCACGAGCCGCCACTGGCCAGGACAGTATTTAATATAACTCTAATTGTGTTTGGCTAAAGAAAGAAAGACAAACATCTTGGATGACATTGGGTTGAGTAAATAATCCTTCAAAGCTAAAAGTTTACGTAAAAAATAATAATTGTATCATTTACTCACCTTCATGTTGTTATAAACTTGCCAAAAATTCTTTAATCTGATAAATGATGTCAATTATACAGTTGATGGTACCCAATGACTTCCATAATAGGAAAAATACATTTTATTGAAGTAAATGAGCAGCTGTGTACTTAACATCATTTATCAAAATATCTTGTTTTGTGTATATCACAATAAATAAACTCATGCCGGTTAAGAACATAAACAGGGCCTGTGTGATCACCAGTGTTGGGAACGTTACTTAAAAAAAGTAATTAGTTATAGTTACTCACTACTTGTTCCAAAAAGTAACTGAGTTAGTAACTCAATTACTCTATAATAAAAGTAACTCGTTACCAGGGAAAGTAACTATTTGCGTTACGGTTAAAAAAAAAAGTTGCTATATGTCAAAGAATTTGTATTTTTTAGCAGTTTTCACATGTCAGTTGAAATGAGTAGAACAGACAGGTGTTCATACATAAATTTCCATATTTATTGCACATCAACAGACAGCAAGAGTTTTATCCTACTCTTCAAGTATTATCTTTGTAAGATAAGTAAACAGTTACACCATATAAAGTGCATTTAACTTCAGCAAACTAAATTAAATAAAACTCTCTCAACCTGAGACAACTGGTCAAGTAAACAACCTGTACTTCCAAGTGTTTTGTTCACAAAAAGTTAACTTTTAAACAACAAAAAGTGTGTTTGCTCTGTAGTCGTATTCTTAATTAAAATAAATCAAACTCCCAATGTCAGACAACTGGTCTGGTAGACATTCTGTACTTCAGGTATTTTCTTCAAAAGTAAACAGTTAAATAATATAAAGTGTGTTTGCAATAACTGTAGCAAATTAAATAAATCAAACTGAGATAAATAGTCTGGAAGACATAGGCTGCTGTATTTCGTTTTATTCATTAAAAAAGCAGTTTAACAATATGATTCATTAAATTAGAGTTGCTTACAATGGATGTCGACAAAGTCTTCGCTCCCGGACATAATGTACACATTACATGCACGTTCTTGCTTTGACCACAATGAATTTGAAGTAGTGCTTATATCTCCACCTTGAAAATGCCAACTTTTCATCGGATTGCTCCTCCTGACTAGCCATCTCTTCTGCTGCCGCGAATCTCTGTTTAGCTGTTGCGTATGTTTGGGTAAATTCCAAATGCCGTTTGGGCACTTCGCGAAGGGGGTGTAAAATCCAAATAAACAGAAAAAGACGTTGTATTTTATCACCAAGTGTATTTTAATTAGCCACACTATGAGACAACATTGCGCAACTTTATCTAGAGTTTATACATCAAGAGATTTGATCTTCGAAGGGAATAGGGCATAGTGATCATCACTTTCAATTGGGATTCGCCCTGTGTGTGTGTGTCGCCGCATGCGCGTGCGCTGGCATGTGTATAACAACACTGGCTCTGATTGGCTACCATGAAACGCATTACTCTGCCTTAGCCAATCATAATCGCTTATCTCGTTATTACCTACCTCCTCACTAGCTGTGTGACCCAGGGTTGCGTTTGGATCACACAGTTTATTAAGTCAGTGCATAGTAACGCACCGCATTTAACGTCCGGTAACGTTAACGGCGTTGTAACGGCGTGAAAAGTAATTAATTAGATTAGCCCGTTACTGAAAAATGAACGTCGTTACGTAACGCCGTTCTTTTAAACGGCGTTATTCCAAACACTGGTGATCACTAAAGCACAATAAAAAACATGTAAAGCTTTCTTACCTTGAAATAATATTTGACACGGACTACTGAAAATCTAATGAAGGAAAAAGACAACAAATAATATATTATGCACAAACGTTAAAAACAACATTGCAGTGTAGTGCTTAGTATAATGCGTTTCAAATAAGTAAATTCAACTTATATTATTTGTATAGTATATATCAGTACAGGGACATGCACAAGTTTGGGCACCCCTGGTAAAAAAATTCTGTTAATGTAAACATTTAAGCGAGGGGAAGATGAAATGATCTCCAAAAGTATCCAAAGTTAAACATGAAACGCACATGATTACCACTGTATGTAGTCCAGTGCTGGCATCGTCTGAAGTCCTTGCAAGGGTCGATGTCATCTTTCCATTTGTGTTAGGTCATCTGACAGAAGCAGGATCCAGACTGCAGCTCACATAATTTCTAGTAGAAATAGAAAAGCAAATTGAGAAAATTTGTATGACTGCTGTTCATAGCTTTTTAGGTAGTGGATGGTTGTGATTATTAAGTTATTTATAACCTGAGGCAAAGTTAGTGAATGCAATTATGTGTATGCTAGACTTAGAGCTGTTGCGTTTGGTCTATAGAATCGGCGGTGTCAATTTCAACGTCGATAATTAGTCAACATAAATATTGTGTCATCACGACAAAAATATAGCCTTTTCCCCTTTGACATGGCAGATTTAAATGCAGATTAACATTCACAATGATAAATATCTGCAAACTGGACTGAAGAAGAAATCAGGGGGTTTGTCACTATCAGCTATGAACATTCACCAGCATAACAAAACAGCGTGTAACGCAGTGCTTCCTAATCCTGGTCCTCGAGCACCCCCTCCCAAAAACGTATTTAAAACACCTGATTCAACTTATCAGCCTCCTTCCAAAATGGTAAACATGTCTCCCCAACAAGCTGATGAGTTAAATAAGGAGACATCTAAAACTTTTTGAGAGGGCGTGCTCGAGGACCAGGATTGGGAAGCACTGGTGTAACGCACTCCTTTATGATCTTATCATAAACAAAAAAATACAAGTGTGGTTTCTCGAGAGAGAAATCACGGATAAGCAAACTACAGATACTACAAAAACCTACCAAGTGCAAGACTTTAAATATGTCATGTCTTTATGGCATGTGTGTGAAAGCACAAACAAATCCAGATAACTATTGGCAGCGTGAATTAACCAAAATCAAATAATCCCGAACAACTCCCGGATGTGTACTCGTATGTGTGTGTGAAAAGGGCTACAGACATTAACCATTCATTGAAAGCAAGTTGTCCATTGAACCTTAAATGTCCTTGTCAGTATCGGGAAAGCGGTCCTGAAACAAATATCCTCGTCGAAAGAGATGTACGGCACACTGTCTCGACTAAACATATGGAGTCCTTCTTTAGGATCTCTGACTGCCGCACTCTGATGTTGTTCACCTGGTGTGTAACATGACAACCCAAATTGTCTTCATTATCCCAGGCACCTGCACAGAAACATTGAGAACACAATTACCAGGGAAGCAGTGAGTGTGCGTCTTACCTACACCTAATGTAGCGTGTACATGCCGGCGATGGAGGCCCCGGTGATCCCAACATAGGGGGGAGAAGCAGTTATAAGTGGGTATCTCAAAAGCCTGAGGCAATGTGGTGGGAGAAGTGCTGGCTCGTGTGTTCCACTGTCGGTTTGCTGGCATTGGAGAGAATCTCATCTGGAAAGATCGCATCCTAGATGTACATGCCCTGCACAGAGAAACAGATGGCTTAGTACCTCTATGTCCTATCTCCGATAAAACTAATATGACAGTATGGTTAAGATCAAAAACACTTAGGGTTAAAGTCAAATAATAAAAATGTCTGTGACAGCTGGTTAAAAACAACTTACAGCAAATGATGTTGTGATCTGTTTTGCAAAGACATAAAACATAATAATTGAATATTACAGATTTACATAAATGATGTCCAGTTACACCCACTAAAATGTCTTGAGGTGTCTGTCAGTGAAATACTTACACAACAGTGCCAATGACCTGTTAACACACAAGAAGAGAGGAAACATATATGAGGGAAATATTAGCTAAGGAAAAAGGCAAGAAATTTATTTAGTCATTTCCAGCCCTTGATGTGTTAAAAATCCACAGTATGGCAAATGACTATGATATGAAACACCTGTTCATTAAATCACTGTACATTTCATACATCTGATATACAATAACGTAAATCAGATTGCACTGTGCATAACAAAATGGTTGTCAAAGAATCTGAACTAACTTAAATAATGTCAATGTAAACATCTCTTGTTTGTTTTGTTTTTAAATTTGCTGCCATTGTAAGCACTCAAACTATCATACAGATAGATCATAATAATACACTTTATACAGTAACTAAAACTGCCAGAGCATCATAAATATATATAGAGACAAAAATCATATTATTCACACTCACTAAATGTGTTTAAAATGACAATTTACCTCAGACAAGATATTTGCAAAAGCTTTTCTAACAAACGGGACAGAACAATTAACCATAATATTATGTTGATCATTTAAACATCAAACAAACACTCATAATGAAATGAAACAGCCAAAATTACCATGTTATTGAACTCAATTATATAATCATCGATAATCATCCTCATATTTTTCCTAAAATTTAAATTACCTCAGAATACTTCTAACTACTGTTCAGAAAAGCAATGGCCATCTGCCTATATTAAGTTCATCGTTTATATAGCAACAAAAACACAATACTGAACAAGTGAAAGGTATTTAGATTGATAAAAATAATGGAAATTATAATCTCTATTAAATAATACACAAACATTTTAGCAAAAATGCCTCAAATCTGAATAGCGCTGCTAGTACTACAAACGTTACTTTATTTGCTGTGCTGTAGTAGACGGAGTGCCTTATACTAACTTTTATGACTTTTAATATAAGATTTTTGTCGAAAACTTACCTGAACCACGTACGTCTGCTAAGTCAGCTCCCGCACTTTTTCCTTGTTCATGGCAAGAAGAGACTGGAGTGGCTTCTCTGGGTTAAGGAATATATCGCCATCTGTTGGTTTGGCATGCTCATAACAATGCTTCATACCGGGGTTTTGCGTGTTCGAGTTGACGTGGAATTGTCAGTTTTTTTACGAAGGAGGGGAACACAAAACAATGATACGTGTAAAACAAGCCAATAATCCCTTATTTTTCCTCACTTTTCCGAGTTGCCTTTTCTCTAACTTACTTGAGTATTAACGGCGGCTGGCAACCAGCGTATGTACATTACTGCCCCCTCCTGCTTCGGAATAATGGAACCTAGCAGCTGTGTATCATTAAAAGCAAAGAAATCGCTGCTATTTTATTTATTTTTACTTGTATATTATATTAAAACATTTACATTTACTTAACGGATTCCATATTTCTTTACTTATTATCATTTACTTAGTTCTTGTACATACTTGATACACCAATGATGTCGCCTTTGCTCTAGTGCAGGGATTCCCAAAGTGTGGTACGCGGACCCCCAGGGGTACGCGAGCTGCCACCAGGGGGTGCGCGAGAGGAAAAATGTAATGGCGGTCTGTTTCTTTAAGTGGGATTTTTCCATACAATAAATAAATAAAAAAATGAACAGTAAACATTTCCTTTGTAATCTATAAAACTATAATTTATTAGTTTTTGATAGAAACGTAGAAGACAGCTGCTGTCTTATTCTACGCACTGCTCTTCTGTTATGCACTGCAGCCGCTATATGCGTGCCAACTCGTTTTTATTCATTCCATATATATTATAAATATGCTTAACTGACTGAAATCAGGGAAACTGTCATTTGGGACGTCTTATGATAAAGTTGTTAGTCACGAAGGAGGAGAGGGACCAAGAGAGAGAGACTTTTTTATGGCAAAAATAGAAATAATGAAATGTGACGAGACATGGGCACAGGATACGCGAGCAATGTGTTTTCATGCATGGTAAAGAGACCGCCAATGAATTATATAATAAAATACATAAATACTTACTGTAGAGAACTTATTAAAAGCTTTCATTTAATTTTGTTTGAAACTTGAGCTGTTATAATGAATCTGCAAACTATTATACACCTTTTGTGCGAACAGTAAAGGCTTTCGTTAATGTGTTTGATGGGTCTGCACGTGACGCACTGATGGCAGTAAGTGTACGTTTTTTACCATAGTAAACTCGAATGGCGTCTAAATATCACAGTGGTTAAACGCATACACGGGGGCGCGCATCATCTACATGAGCGTAGTTTCAGATGGTGCAATAGGCGTAAATATTTTTCACAATGTTGGACGTAGCTAAGCCCCACGTAGGACTATTACACCCAACTTCTTAACGTCCGGCTAGTGCAACCGGCCCTTGGTTATTTGCGCATGATTAAACATGAGTATTTATGGTGAGAAAATAAAGTTTTTTTGGATTTTTTTTAAAAATGGGGATTGGGGGTGCGCCAACCCGGTTGGGACATAGAAGGGGGTGCGCAGGAAAAAAAGTTTGGGAACCCCTGCTCTAGTGGGTTGCAAAGGGAGGAGTAACTGGACACGCACCAACAGAGAGAAGCGCGGCATCAGCCTCCGGTATAGTTATCCGACCCAAAGCCGACGTAACAGACAAGCTTGATGAGTGGGAAATACCGTTGACTTGACTGAAGATTTGGCCGATGCCTGGCCGATACTTATTAGATGTTTCAGATAAGGAGGCCGACGTACGCTCTTGAGCCGACGTCGGGCAGACTTACGTGTGCTGTCTGGGTTGGTTACTGTTGTTTTACTACAAATAAAAACTAAAAGACTATGTTAGTATAATTAAACAATGGTAAAATTAATAGCATACTTTATTTATATGCATATAAACACGGTAGAATATTTAACAAGATGTTATATATATAATTTTTCAACTCGTGGGGTTTTTTTGCTTTAATTGCTTCATACTGGGATTAAACAAATAAGATTACAGAGAAAAACTACTGAAAAACTTTATTTACATCCATTTAGAGTGAAATTACTGCATTTTTGTGTAAATCCGTGTTCATTCTGACCACAAAACATGCGCTATCACTTTAAATCAGCGCGTGCAGCTTGCGTGCTGTACAGCAAAAATAGACTCGCTGCCGAAACGATCGCAGCACTGCTGCACCGCACCGCATCTGCAACGGACCGGAGTCCTAGAGCCGGCCCTATACCTTTGGGGGCCCTAAGCACAATTTGGTCAGGGGCCTTTTGACCATTTTAAGTAAGGCCTAAAGAAAATAAATTACCACCTTATAACTATACTGTACATATTATATCTACTATGTTATTTTTTAATTGTCTATTAAATTATGTTTTAATTATTCTATGTATACTGTATGTTAATTATCTTTTTTACGCTGCTGGTCCTGAGTACGTATTTCGTTCTTTTGTGGCAACATGTAGCCTAAAGAATGACAATAAAAGACCTTGGGGTGGTCCCGGACAGGGATTATCTTAAGCCAGGACTCGGCCTTAGTTTAATTAGAAAACATAACTAATTTTAACAAACACGCCTTGATAAAGTATTTTTCACTGACAATCAAAGAAAAACATTTAATGTTTAATTGACACCAGAGTTTAAGAGACACAAACAACAGCCTATATATAATTTGAATAAAAAAGAGTAAATAGAATAACATTTAAATAAAATATAATATAAAATAATAAATAGAACACTTAAATGTTAACATTTTTCAAATAAACAAAATTAACAATAATATCGAAAACACCACAAACAAGATTAATAGTAGCTAACATTCGCTATAACAACCGCCTCACTATAAATTATCCCTTACGTAAATAGCATAACTAAGTTAATAGGATTGTTTGAGATGAGCTAAATCTGTGCAGAACCGATCACCGTGATCAATGCGAGATGCGTTTTTCAAATTGTTCTTGACTTATGACATTCATATTTTTTATTAATTCCTTTAAACTTTTGCATTGGTGTTGAATTATTTGTACTGTGAGCTGTTTATATTTCACACAAAAAGGAATTTATATTACCACTAGACTTAGATTATATCCCAACATTTACTAAGTAGCCTTTTCCAGTAATGAAGAGTTCACCTTTGTTGATTCTCCTTATAAACATCTTAATGTAAATCCATTTGGTGGTATTTCAGTTGCATCTATTTAATCCGTGATAAAATACGCGAACGCGATCTCTTCCATTGCTGACGTTTGCAGACCACAACACAGCGAGATTTAGAAAGTGTCCGGCTTGCCTACATTTTTTGTCACTTCTACCCTCACGGCAGCCGTCTGCTCTCGTCTAAATTCCAGGCAAGGCAAGCTGCATCTCAAACAAGCCTAGTCTGACAGACAATGATCAGGTGATGAGTGACATCGTAGGGTAAGTCAGGGTCAAGATTAGCGGGGAACTCACCATAATAAAGAACTAAATAAATAACAACTGTGCTTATCATGATGCCTGATAAAGAGCGCTGTAGATCCATTTATTTTTATTTATTTTATCTTACTTTTGATGTATAATTTTTTTTCAACCACTAGCTGGCATTGACTCTAGGGGGCCCTCTGCTGGCCACGGGGCCCTTTGCAATTGCAAGTGTCGTTTAGTTGCTGGGCCGGCTCTGGACCGGACGGACCGCATACGTATGCTGTGTGAAAGCTCTAACCTGTTAACATGGCTACGTAAAAAATTACGCACCGCAAACACACTGCATACGGAGTATGTGTGAAACAGGTGTGGTGTTTCATATAAGGAGACCTGCTCACTGCTACGACACATTACGCTTGACAAAGTAGTCCTGCTTCCATTGTTTTTAATTGTGATTTTTTCAAAAAATATAAACTTATATTTTAAATATAAACATTAAAACTACAAGAATTCCCTCCAGGCGCAAGGATACAGTTTCTACCGGAGCAGCAGGGGTCTCTCACAACCATTACACTTGTAATTTATTTTCTGAGTTGTGTTTTTAGAAAATGTAATACTACCATGCAAGTTCACTTACTGCACAGCGTTAAATCAAAGCAAACGTGCAAGGACATTAATGAGTTTGGCTGTGGATGCTTTGGAAGTTCTTCATAAAACTGTTGAGCAAAGATTAATTGATGCTCAGAATTAAAACCATCTCCAGAACAGTGAGCAATGTTTGTGTTGTTTTTGAGTCTGAACAGGGGCGGCGTTTGCGTATGGCAGGGTATGGCAGTTGCCAGGCCTCACCCTCGCGGTACTTTGATGTCATCAACCTGTCGTTCTTGCAGCGCAGCTTGAATTGTGCAGGGCCGGGTTTCCCAAAAGCATCGTAAGGCTAAGAAGATTGTAAAAACGATCGTACGAATCATCTTAGAATTACGGGCTGTTTCCCAAAAGCTTCGTAACTTAAGTTGCACTTAAAAATCATCGTAGATCTACGAGTGGTCTGGAGTAATCGTTCAGTCATAAGTGCATCGTAAGACAACAGAGTTACAAGGTCACCTACAGGACAACCAGCAAATTGCACTCCTGCAATGACGATAATGTAATGTTTTCAATGTAGGCTATATTTATTTATTGGGTTCTTCTTTGTGTATTTTATATTAAATATATAATATAATATATTTAAAATTCAAATGAGAAATCAAATTTAAATGGCTAAACATACATTTATAAAGAAGGAAAACGTATTTTGTACAAGTTGGTAAAAGTTTTTTGTATTTTGGTAAAAGTTGGTTTAGCAAATTGATAAATGGTTCATACCGATTGCTGCTATAATTAATCTAAACATTGTTTTGAAGGGAAATGGTATCTAATTAAAGAAACCAAATAAATATTTACGGTAAAATGCAATAATCCATAATAATAAATAAACATAGATAATAAACAACAAATAATAATAATAATCTAAACTATAATAGAAACGCAGAAGGCATTTCGCAGTGGGACGAGTCCTAACTAAATACGGAAAAGAATATTAAATAAATTATTAAAACATTTAAAAAGTCATTGAACAATAATGAAAATATATTATTAAAAATATAACTGCACATCGGCTGAAGATCATTAGCCTAAACAAGCTTCAGCTACAAATTCAAGTCATTCTATTGGTGACATTTCAGCACTTGACAAATGGATAGCGACTCGTAAGTAGCACTTAAAACCCAGCTGCGAGCGATCGTTTCACGTGCATCTTTTGGAAACGCACGTAAATGAACAACGAATGTTCGTTAAGTAGCTCGTAGAAAGCGCTCTTAAGTGCTAAGTTCAATCGTTATCGGGAAACCCGGCCCAGGAGGTTTCATGACGACCGCTGTTGTTATAATCTTTATTTTCGCAAGTAAACTCCTTTTTTTTTGTTTTAAAGGTATAGCGGAAGATTTTCCCGAATTATTTAAAAGAACCGCCCCTCGATATTTTTTAAAAAATGCTCCCGAGAGGGAACGCCTGTTAAACGCGTGCACGAGACAGAGAGAGAGTGTGCAGGAGCTCAGTTCTTCTCTTCGCTCTGTTTACAAGTTTCTGTCGGCATGTTTACCGTGTCTGTGCCTTTCGTGACTTGTGCCAGGGCTAGCATCGCAATCATAGCTTACATCAACTTTTACCAGCAGTGATTTTAAATGGATTTCTCCAAATAGCATGACAAAATGTACCTTACAAAATGTAGAAACTTCGCGTGGGAAGCCCAACCTGTCCTTTTAGCTCACGCCAGCGTGTGAAATAGTCTCCCATAAACATCTGGTCTTGTTTCTTTCTTTATAGTCCTTTCTCTTCTTGTCATACAATTCGTAGACACTTTTTCTCTTGCGACCCTCAGACATTTTGAAAAAAAACACAGTGAGAACGCGACCTTCAATGAATGGTTGAAACCGTAGCACAACACACATACACGTGAAAGTGCGCATGTGCAGAAAGCGAATGTAGAGGCGAGCACGTGCGACGGTTATACGTCAACATATAATCAGAATGATTGACATCTGGGATGACCAATAACAGTGGTGATCCACCCGGAAAACGAAAATCTTCCGCTATACCTTTAACATTCAAACAGACTCACGGTTCTCCCCCACACTCGCGCAATACATATTGCATACATTATTCCAGAAGTAAAATGATTTGTTCTCTGTGGATAAATAAACATGTTCTCTTACACTGGGAAATTTAAGCGCAGTCGAAGTGAATTGTATTAATTATTTGCACGCGTTATTGAATATGGCGACTTGTGGAATAAAAAACTGCACGATGACAAAAGGTAAGACTTGTTTTTGCATTTAGCCCGGTTTTACTAAGAGTTTTATTTAGTGTTTTAGTCTTAGTTGGTTAGCTGGCTGGGTTAACTACGTGTGCTCTATCACATTAACAGAGATGGGACCAAGTCACACATGTGCAAGTCTCAAGTAAGTCTCAAGTCTGAACCTTCAAGTCTCAAGTAAGTCCCAAGTATTTTTTTTCTTGGGCAAGTCAAATCAAGTCAAGTCGAGTCACAGGCTATGTCAAGTCAAGTCAAGTCAAGTCAAGTCCAGTAGTAGGTCAAGTCAAGTCCAAGTCAAGTCACCTTATTATTTTAATTTTACCTGCAGAATCTGATCTTAATAAAGTGACAAGATATACAGTAAGTAACTATCAGTAAATTACAATAATTTGGATTTGCATTGTAAATACTCATGTTCAGTAAAATACATCTTGGAATCAAACAAAATTGTAACTTCATAAATTATTTATTTTTCACTTCTGCCAACCGTGTTTGAAATTTTCCACATTGAGTCCATAAAACAAATAACAGCTTAACATCCAACAGACCCCTCTCTGAACACCTCCCTCTCTCTCAAACACAGTTAACGTACAACATTAAACTTTGTTACATTTCTCCCCTCTCTCTCTCTCGCACACACACTCTCTCTCTCTCTCTCTCTCTCTCAAACATGTGCCCAGAAAAAACGAGCGCGTCGCACCTCTTCCGTTCGTGCGCCTAAATTTGAAATAACGAACTTGAGCATGCAAAAGACGCGACATGTGAACCGCCCCTAACATTGTAGAATCAAGTAATTTTTCTCTGTGTGTGTGTTCAGGTGGCAAACTTGAAAAAAAAGTATTCAAAAATAAAAATAAGTATTTAAAAAAATAAATCAAAATTATTTTGCCCACATTTGTCCCCAACACAGTATGATGAGGGCTACATTAGCTATTATTACATTAGCTAACTACCAACTAAGATATTAACAAATTGACAAGCACTTACTGGGCATAATGGCTCTTTAAATGACGACCAAAATTGGAGGTTGCCGTCTGGCTGCCTGTGATTTTAATGTTGCATGTCTTGCAACGCACTGTTCGTCTTTTGCCATCTTGTTGAAGCCAAAAGCAATGACCCTCCGTACCCATCCGGCTGACATGTTGATATCTGATCTAAGTGGGCGTGGTGTGCGTAAGGTACGAGAGGGCATGGCGAATGATAGTGTCGTGATTCAGTCATGACAACACCATTCTCACCCTGCGCTCCAGCTGAGTCGATTTTATTTTTTAAAATAATTTATATATTTTATATTTAAACTGAAAACATGATGTGATTAACACTCAAGTCATTCAAGTCATCGTGTCTCAAGTCAAGTCAAGTCCCGAGTCTTTAACTTCCAAGTCAGAGTCAAGTCTCAAGTATTTTATTTTTTGTCAAGTCAAGTCACAAGTCACAAAAATAGCGACTCGAGTCGACTCGAGTCCAAGTCACCAAGTCACAAGTCCCCATGTCTGCACATTAAGTCTTTATTGTGTTTTTATAAGTGTTTATTGGCGGCTGTCATGACAAGATTTGCGAAGGGATCTTACAGTATGTTTTGATATTATCTTGTTTTAGTTTATCTGTTGCTAGAGTTGCATTTAGTTAAGGATGACAACATTTGAAAAGCATTTTTAACAACCATGATTTCTATTTTTGTTTTTCATTTGTGTTGCTTCCGTATTGTTGTCAGTAAGTGTACATCCGTGCAATCATAGTATGATTTTATACAGGTTGGTGGAGTATGTACACATATGGATATAGGGCTCTATCTTACACCCGGCGCAATGCAGCGCAATGCGCGACGCAAGTGTCTTTCGCTAGTTTCCACCCTAATTTTCACGTTTAGCGCCGCGTTGTTTAAATAGCAAATGCATTTGCGCCCCCTTTTGCGCCCATGGGCGTTCTGGTCTGAAAACGAGGTGTGTTCAGGCGCATTGTTGGCGCGTTGCTATTTTGAGGCAACTAAAATAGACTACGCCATTGACCAACAAAAACCTGGTCTAAAGTCTAAAGTCAATGGCGCAATGTGTTTTATGTTATTTAAAGAGCGCATTAGTAAAATGCGCCTATACACGGGAGGACAACGCGGGTTTGCTTATCACAAGGTACATGAATGCGCAGCAGCACAAAAATGCTTTTAAATATGAAAGATTAAAGGATTGAATGTAAAAGATTATTATTGAGTCTCTTGGACATAAATGAGGAGTAATTATGAGACGTTAGAAGGCACAAAGAGCTGCTTCACCTGCAGCCTGGTAAGTAAATAAATGCTTTGCTTTGAACAAATGCGTCTGTTTTTAAATGTTTTTTTTTTAATGCTACCTCACGGATTTATTGTCTATGATGACTCTGTACCTGTGGATATGGTGAGATGAGAAACATTTTTAAGTAATGCTTAAAAAAACTCTTTGCTAAAAAAAAACGCTGTCCAAAGTGCTGAAACGTGAGGAGAGCCGTTTGTAAATTCTTTATCTCCTGTTTATTACAAATAAAGTATTTTTAGAGTACAAACCTTATCTTACATACTTGTAAATTATTTTTTGATGATATTGGATAGCCATACATTTAAAGCAATTACAAGCCTGCTTTTTACTTCCATGACTAAAAGAAAACGGGTTTTAAAGGTTTTAATAAAAAAATAACAATTTCAATACAAGTGGAAAAACAACATAATTATTTAACATTAATCTTAAACTGGGGATCTTCTTCCTCCGCCTAGTTTTTCAGTTTACAAAGTCCGTCATCTAAATAGGGATTAGACATAGCGCCAGAGCAACTGGCTTTTAAAGGGGATGAGAGCTGTGACTCTCATTGGTTTACTGCACCTTACGCCCAAAATACTCCCATTACAATAGGACCTACCCTTTTCGACCATGCGCTCGGCGCAAAAACCATTTTTTCCGTCGTTAAATTAGCAAAAGTGGATTCGGACACGCCCATTTAGACGTTACGCTGTGCGCTTTAGACAATGCGCTTAGATCGTTAAAATAGGGCCCATAATGTGGTTTCATAGATTCGTTATTTGAATGGCCTTCTTGTTCGAAGAATTTTTGCCATACCCTAGGTTTTCGTGAAACGCCGCCACTGAGTCTGAAGTATTTTAAGAGTTTGACTTTCAATGCTTATTTTAAGTGTTATGTTAAATTGTTAGTCATAGCAGTTAGCAGTTTAGAGAAATGTTGATGATTATTTTAGCATTGAAAGTGTTATGAATTGACAATAAAGTATTTTAATATTTTGAACCTTTACAGTTTTTTTATTTCATTTTTCATATTGCACCTCCTTCATGTTTTGTGATGTTATAGATGAATGAACTGTTAAATATTAATGCTGAAAACTGATATTTACCGAACTGAAATTATGTTGCTTTTATCGGATTTCAATTTTAAACAAATATTATCAAAGTAAATTACAATTAAGCATTAAAAGTACAATTATTACATAATAAGGGACCAGTCCAGTACCCATTAAAAACCCACACTGGGCCCTGGTAAATAATGTGGGCTTCATTAGTTGTGGCCAATATGGGCCCTATATGTGTTGCCCAGCTGGGTCCCACATAAGCCCCACTCAGTTTCTATATTAAATTCATGTGGGCAACCCAGGTGGGGCCATAGTGGAACCCATGAACAAACCCATATAGGGCCCACATAGGAAGCCCACATGGGCCCCACCTTGCAATGTTGGCTGGGAAGTAGTTTTTGTCCAACTCCATTGACTTGTATTAGATGTGCTGTAAAAGGGTATGGTATTCCTCCGCGCCGGGAACATTGTTTGTATTCCTGCAATTGGCAAAGGTCGATTATCGCCACCAACTGGGCTGGAGTGTTTATTATTCAAGCTCTCAACAGAAGAATGTACGGTTGTGAGGCGTTTGGAAAAATAGGTCCACAAGTTTACAACGAATGGTAAAACACCTGTTGGAAAGCATCTTTTGCAGCGATTTTTGTGTAAGCATATCAGTGAACACCCCTGACCACTCCGTGAGTTTCACGTCTTTGTAAACGAAAATGTAAATGCATTTTAGGAAGGATTGTTCCAGTGCACTTATTCAGCCATTGCAGAGGTGGGAGGTGAAACAACAAACACCCGAAAATTCTCGGGGCAGCTGCATATGTCGAAATTTAAGTCAAAACCGTTCTATTTCATGATAAACAATCTAAAAACAGGGCTTTAAGTGTAAAATACCGAACTTGTCCTTTAAAGATAAGGATTACCTCTT
The DNA here is from genome assembly GCF_030506205.2 of Paramisgurnus dabryanus. NCBI lineage: Eukaryota > Metazoa > Chordata > Actinopteri > Cypriniformes > Cobitidae > Paramisgurnus > Paramisgurnus dabryanus. The sequence continues at coordinate 49,496,431 of NC_133340.1, read as the reverse complement.
AGTGCAAGTGAAAAAGAGCGAGGGAGAGAGAGAGAGCAACGTGACTGTATTCACTTTTATCAATATAAGCATAAATATGTTGTTTAATAGGTTTCTCTGAACTTTAAAATGAATATGAGGATTAATGCACTGCACGAGACAGAGTAAGAGAACAAAATGTATTCCCTATCATACACAATTAGCATATACAAGTTGTTTTATCTGTTTCTCTGAAGTCTAAAATGAATACGAGTCACAAGACAGAGTGAGAGACTGACGGAACAACGTGAATGTATTTACTTTAATCATACACAATATAAGCATAAACATGTTGTTTTATCTGTTTCTCTGAGGATTGAGAATATGAGGATAATACGAGCCCTAAACATGTTGATTTATTACACATCATATAAGTGTGCTTGTGTTGTTCGGTCAAAAAGGAAATTCCTGAGTGTTTGTGGAAGTGTATTTTGTTGTAAAATGCTGAAAATCATTGTGACTGTTTAAAACTCTAGCACGTGAAGGCAGCATAGACCTAAAAGTCCCACACCACCCACCTCCTGGAAAGCAAGCTGCAAACACCACCAGCTCATTTGGATTTAAAGGGATACACACAAAAACAGTGTATTTTTGCTCACACCCATAAAGTGCCTATTTTGACATGCTACAATAAGTTATCTATATGGTATTTTGAGCTAAAACTTCACATATGTACTCTGGGGACATCAAAGAAACACAAACTGTAGCCGGGGCTTCCTGGGCAGGATCACATTTGTAAATAACAAACTTTGGGGTTTAGTTATCCAAAATGGGTAACACTTTACGGTAATGGTACATGAATTATCACGAATTCATGTATAAATTCATGCATGAAATATGCATTTATTTATGCATTAATATCTCATGAATCATCAAGAACTAACACGAGTTCAACGTCTTTCATTCATGACTTCATGGATGAACAACACCTTAATTAAAACATTAACTAAGAGGAGTACATCATCATGAATTATGATTTATTACACATGATCATGAGGTTTTCTTTGTTCACAAAAAAATCGGTCTTCACCACCCATTGTGGATAAAGCTACAGTAGTGGTGGTACATAAATCATCATATATTCCACTATTAACTAAGCATTAACTATCAATGACTTCATCATGTGTGTGGCCCCTCAACTAAAGTGGTGACTTGGTGCTTTGAAACACTTATGAACAATGTGGCATAACTGGGAACATACAAATTCTGTGGGCATTCAAATAAAGTGGTCATCATTAACTAAGCATTAACTATCAATGACTTCATCATGTGTGTGGCCCCTCAACTAAAGTGGTGACTTGGTGCTTTGAAACACTTATGAACAATGTGGCATAACTGGGAAATGACATCAATATGAAAGTGAAGGTTCAAGCCGTTGCAAACAATGTACTGTGGACACAAATTGACTTTGATCTTAACTTTTACTGCTTTATTCAGTATATATAAACAGTATAAACCAGTTGAATCAACAGCTGGAAAGAGCTGAGAAGGAAATAAGTACATACACCATGAACTTTATTTTAAGTGCCTGTATTTCTCAAAACTTTTCAAAAACATAAAGCTGTTTTACAAAAAAGAAAAAAAAAGAAAAAAAAATTTACAAACAGGTTGATCTTTTTTGGTAAAGAGTCACCTTTTAATGTACAGTATAAAGCTACTGATGTGGACCATGCTACTGATGTGGATGCATGACCATGTTTTTGAATGGTCATGCATCAATTTCTCAGTTGCCGCTGAGACAGGAGAAATACCAACCCTATCTCACGGCGAATTCGTAATAATTCAAACGATTTAACCAAGTGGCTAAATCGTATGAAATCATACGAGCTGGCTCGTACGAAATCGTACGATTAGTTCATCGCATGTAACACAGCCCTGTGTTGCAGGGATTTCGTGCTAATTAATACGAATAGATTAAATCGTACTATACCATACGATTTTGTTAATCGCATTCAAGAAGCGTGACCCGTAGCCAGAAAAAACCTCTGGGTGTGCATCTGAAAATCTGCGTGTGTCACATGCAGGCAAGATGAGCAGAAACGCTGGGGACTTCAGGTGCTGTAAATCCGTGGGACAGGACTCATCTCGTTATAGATCAAGATAATTTATAAAGATCTTTAAACGAATTATTGGAATATCAGATAGTTGACATGGTAAGCAAGTTAGTTAATATTTTAATTTAAAAAAGGAAAAACGAAATAAAACGAATAGAATACATTATTGTTGTTGCGGTGTGTCACGTGACAATCATGACCCGTAGCCATGGACACAAGGGGTCAGATAAAATATTTTTAACTTACGCGTGAAAGGGTTTATTTTAAAAATATATATATATATTCTAAGTAAACAACAACAGCCCAAGTTTAGTAAAAAAAATATTGAAACTATAAATAAATATTCTGCATCAATTTTAGGTGTGCTACTGTGGGTGGCTCCGGCACACCCGTGGCTACGCCCCTGCCGTGACCCAAATCTCGTTCGCACATCATCGCGATATGTATCATCTGTTTACAAACGTCGCCACTCGGTGAGTATACTAAAAGTGTCTGTTTGTTCGATATTAAATTCATTATATGTTCTTTATTAATCCAGATCGGCTTTTAAATGTTATCTGAATTGTATTGGTCATCTATATTACATTCTTTCTTTTTGTTCAAAATAAGTTCAACACATGATCAAGCTGTGGTATTGTGTGTTTATAGTACACAAATCGTACCATGTTTTTACCGCAGTTAGTCTGCTTCTACTGTGGTATTTTGTAGTGCAGTAACAGCAAACCTTATGCTATTACCACAGTAGTTCAGCCTTTTTATACATAGTAAAAAACAGTAACACCAAAAACATGCTTTTAATACATTTGATGTACAAATCTGAAATCTTTAGACATTCAGATCTTTCTTTTTTGGTCAGTTTTATTCATTTATTTATCTTATTATATAGTCTTATGATAGTGGGCGGATCTTGGGGTTTGTTGTAAATAGTTATACACATACATACAATGTTTAGTAAATAAAGAATTTAAAAAATATATCCCACTCACTCACTCTCCAACTCACTCACTCACACACTGACACACACAAGGTACCTGGATCCAGAACACGCCAGTGTAGTGCTTGCTACAAAGAAATTGGCGGTGCCTTCAAAACCTGCAAATACTGTGGAGTAAAGATTATACCAAAAAAAAACTTAAAAGCCCCAAAAGTAAATTTTGATGATCAGTGGGCAGCCAAATAAAAAAACATGCCAATTCTAACAAAATTATGAACTGTGTGGACTTGCTTGTAAGTTTCATTTATAAAATATATTTTTATTTATTTATTATAATTATTACAACTACAATTCAGTTCAGTAAACAAAAAACTAATATTTATTTAAGTAGATAGTGGATAAGAGCATAGTTTTTCATTTGACTGTGTACTCTTGTTTAAAACATTTTGTTCTCTCTTCTCAGCTTCGTAAGATGGAATTACTGGGCTTCTCTCCGATGCTCTATTACAACGCAGAGAGGCCAGCATCGCTCCACAAAAGTTTTTGTTAAAAACGTCAACGTTCAGAGGCATCACTCAGTACCAGTCATGCAGAGACTTTATGAGGCTGTTGTAAGAGGTATTTATTTGTACACATGCATTTACCAATTGAAAAGCTCTTTGTATTATAATGGTCTTTTTTCACAGACTGTGATGATGCATTTCCACAGTTATTAAGATGGTAAATCTACAACATTTATGTTTATATATATGAATGATAATTCCCCTGTTTGATTCTAGCTATTCATAAAATGCCTAAAATAGCATGACCCTAACATAAGCCATATTTTATTAACATTTTTAGTCACCAAATATAATTGTGAAACTTTTCAGCAATTTTATAATATTCACTTATACAAGAAAACATGAAAAATGTTTAGAATTATTCTGAGTACCCTTATTGAGTATTTAGGTATTGAATGTGATGCTGGAGATTGTATAATTATTTTTCACTTTTCCTCAGTATAAAGTGTTTTATCATTCACATTTTTGTGTTGAAATAGGTTAGCCTATCCCTTGTATGTCACTGATGCACTACTTCAAAGATGTGAGGACAAGAACATACACCTGCGAGTAGTCTTAGACATTGCCTGTGTTGTTGCCTTACATTTGCAGGTAAGTACCCTTTTTTGTGTGTAAAACTGAATTATTGTTTTGAGAAAATACCTTTAACTCAAAATTATGTCATACTGTGTTCAATCAGAAATCAGGGGAGGGCATACCACACAACATCTCCTTAGTATTACCAGCATTTCATGTTTATGGGCACAAATTGCCCTGCCAGGTAATTCATTGACTTTATAGGGATATCAGGACATGTAACACACATCATTCACTCCCTGTTTGGCCTAAATTTTTCCTGTCTATGCACTGCAAAGCTGAAATTAGCCAGAAATGCCTAAAAATAATCTTTAATATAAAATTTTTTCAACCTGACATTTTGTCTAAACTTGTTTCAGAGATGCAATGTGTAAACAATCCAGTGGAAACCGTTTATCTCAAATCTGTCTGGGTAAACTAATCACTATAAGCAGAGGATTGTCATAACCAAATTGGTTTCCTTTGTTTCTTTTTATGCAGATTAACTAATTTGTATAATAATTACATTAATATAAAGTAATAAAAAGAACAGCTTTGCTATTTTTACAAATTAAAAGATAAAATACCATAAGCAGTAGGGTCATGCTTTGTGTACAGTATGTGATATTTTACCACTTTGCTTTAATCATAGATCAAGTACAGTACCAGATGGCTTGATGGGTTTGGGCTCACAGACGGGGAAGGAATGGAAAGGCTGTGGTCTTTCCTCCAAAGATTTGCCAGAGTCACAAAGGAGATGACTCCATCTCATCGCCTTGACTTACTGACTGATGCCCTTTTGCATTATGGACGGAGGAAATCAACTGACCTAGGTGTGTCTACTGCTGTATAACCTTTCAAAATTCTGTGCTGGTGGTTCACTGTTTATACATTTCATAGCCGATCACACACAAAATTGTAAGCATACTATAAGTAGATTAAACTGTCTTTTCATCTTTTCAGAGGTGCAGCTCCTGCAAAGAGTAGACAAAGCAGAGAAAATATTGATTCTCGCTCCTCAAGAAGATATTTCATCTGTCATCAGATAGGTACCAGGTAAACAATGCACATAAGAAGCAGGTAACAATTAGTTGTAGATGGGAGAATATTACATTCCATTTATAAGTGCAATTTGCACAAGAGTATTTAGGATTGATGTGTGTCTTGTTTTCTGTTATTGTTGTTGTATAGTGTTGATTTCTGAAGGAGACATGGAGAGATGGAAAAAAGCTAGCCCAACAGAAACCAATAAATAAGGAACTGAAGTTAAAGTCTTAAATACTGTAAGAATGTCATGAATACTATTAACAAAGAAATAGAAGTAACATGAAATAAATTACTTTATTATAAGTAACATGAAATGAATTTCTTTATTAGCATGGTAGTGATGTCGTCTTTTCTTCAGACACTGTCTGTAGATGGAAAAGGGACTACATCATCAGACTGATTCAGTTCTAAAAGTTCAAGTAAGAGTTTAATGTTTTTATGTAAGACTTTGGTAATTACAGACGTCTTTAAAGGAAAACACCACCGTTTTTCAATATTTTACTATGTCCTTAGCTCAACTTAGATGAATTAATACATACCTATCTTTATTCAATGAATGCACTTTTAGTCTTTGTTAAGCACTTCGTGAATGTGTTCGCATTTAGCCTAGCCCCATTCATTCCTATGGCTCCAAACAAAAGTTTTATTTTGTGCCACTATACTTACTCGTTTAAATACCTGGAAGTGTTTGGTGGCTTCTAAATTCATCCCTGGAGCCATATGAATGAATGGGGCTAGGCTAAATGCTAATACATTCACAAGGCACTGTACAAAGATTAAAAGTGCACGCATTGAAAAAAGATAGTTATGTATTAATTCGTCTAAGTTGAGGTAAGAACATAGTTAAACAGGGCTATTCAAATCGTACACTGGAGTGCTGGAGCACTACAGAGTTTATGTACCATTAACCACCTGTGATTTTCTAGTGATCATGAAGACCTTGATTAGCTTGCTCAGGTGTGTTTGATCAGGGTTGGAGCTAAACTATGCAGTGCTCTGGCCCTCCAGGGTAAGATCTGAATAGCCCTGTAGTAAATTATTGAAAAACAGTGGTGTTTTCCTTTAAGTGCCTTGCTGATGTGCTTAAATTAAACGTGTGATTATAGTAATGGCATAGTTTTGAAGGAAACTGTCACCAGTGGTTATAAATTAAAATATTGCAGCATTATTGCAAATCTTCATGTGGTGTAATTAGTAATCTATTACCACCAAGGCCTTACTTGTAACATATGTTTGGTCAGGTGTACCACGGTAATGCTTTCTGCTTGCTAGCAACTGAACTTTTGTGCTGTACTTTTTGTAATGTGTAGATATTAGAATTGAGGACTCTGCTGAACAGTGAGAAAAAATACTGTATCAGGAGAAGATGGCAAGAGTCTGATTCAAACTTCCAGTCTACCCTTAAAGATGTGGACCGTGAGCTCAGAGTCCAGCTGCAAGGCTAGAACTGAATCAAGGGAGAGAGCAGTCCTCCTCCACCTGAGAAGAATATATCCAGGTATATCTACTTATAAGTGGATAAGTAGATACAATATGACATTAGGTTTGAACTTAAAAAGGACTATAATACAAACTAATACATTTATTTTTCTGCATGCTTGTTTCCTAGCTTTGCTTCAGATGGGCAGGGCATTGCCATTAGATTCTCCAAGCAGGTAGCGACAATTGATTTTCAGGAATCATATGATCCCTCTTGGCATGTCTACTTCTGCTTTGATGACACTGTAAGTATAATTACTTTACCCTAGTAACCACACAGCAGTCACTCTAGTAACCATCAGACAAACTAACTACCTGCAAATCATATTAGAAACCACCTGGTAACATAACATAGCATTTTGTTTTCTTTTGTCTTCTAGATTGAAGAAGATGATGTTTCGCGGAGTCTAAAAAAGCGAGGAATTGATGCCTTACATATGAAGACTCATGCAAAAGCTGCTCTCATTCAACGCTTCCAACAGCTGGAAAGAAAACTACATCAAGCCATTGTGATGTTTCACCCACATGTATCAGACTTTGTTCCTGCAGACAACCCCCACTTGTGTCAGGCCCTCCCCATGCCAAGCATACAGACACTGGTATACAATGATAAGAGTGATAATGATGAAAATGTGGATAAATATGATAACTAGCACTACAGATTTTTTTTAAGTTTCTAGTCTTGATATTGTATTCTGTAAAAAAAATGATGTAAAATGTATAGTATATGTTGCAGCACATCATAGAAACCTTTATGGTGGTTTAATATAATGTTCGCCTTACTTGTGCAAACATGATGTTTTACTAGGTCTGATTTATTTTAAAGCGTAGGTACTGTTTTTAAGCACACATATTCACACTAGTCTGTGTGAGGAGAACATTGTGTGTTTACCATTGTGATGTTACTTATTTACTGTAATGTACAAATGTGGTCAATGTGTGTAAGGTGTTTTGTTTTTGTGTGCTAAGTTGAAATGACAAAGTATTGAATCTTGAATCCTTTGAAACAAATACTGTTAAAGTTTGTAAAAAATAAAATGTTTTCCAGAATGAGTTATAGTCATGATTTCAGCTATTGTCACAGCACACTTTAGAGGTGAATGAATAGTGATGAACTTAATAAATGACTTATACAATGTTTTACAGTCATAATCCACAAGACAGACTGCCACATACAGTATGTTCTTACATAACCATTATATTGGCTTGAAATTCTCCCGAACTAAGTTGATGTGGATTAATACTTTTTTCTTCCCATTATATTTAGTATTATATAGTTCGTTGCTATGGTGGTTGCTATGAGGCTGCTATCACTGAAACCACGTAGCTTGCATGACGTGTTTTCTTTTTAAATTACATTCAAAATTAAATGACATACAAAACAAAAACTTGATAACTCAACAATAAAATCATTTTGAACAATTTCTATTTCGATCTGAGAAATTAGTTTTTGGTAGCAGAAGGTTACAGAAGTGCATTGTGTTGAAGGCGGGGTTTGCGTGTTCTGCTGTTTCGGCGTTGTGGCTAGAGGATATACAGCAACAGCAAGCTCTCGCGGATGAGCGCTGTTATTATCCTAATCCTATCCCCAAAACCTAACCCTAAACCAAACATTTCACGCGATTTAAGACAAGTTGTATCACATCTAGACAGATTCGCTGTTTACATCCGAATTCTACCCCAAACTTAACCCTAAATCGCGTAGCTGTATCCCATCTAGCAAAAAACACTGTTTCTGCTAAAATATCTTAAAAAAACAACTTTTTTACATTTTCTTAACGTAGATCATCTAGATGCAGCCTAATTAATAGTTTGCCTGAACTAGGTGTTTATATATTCAGTAGATATATGTTTTTACAGCCCTACTTTGCAAACCAGAAAAACTACAATTTTAGTGCTGATTTGTATCAAGCTGCATTGCACACATGTAAGGAATTGTAGTTTTTTAAAACATTTGTGTTTTTCTTATAATTGGAGGTTGTAAATAGTGAGTTGAGAGTACAGTAAGGTGTTTAGGGGGATTGTTAACACACTTATGCAATCAGATTTTAAATATTTAATTGTTAAATAGGTTTAAATAAATTTTAACCATATTTGATAGAGTCCCAAGTTGTTGACTATATTGACATTATAACTGAGGTCAAGAGCTCTCATTAAGAGTTAGTCCCATGTCTATAGCCCCTTTTGTTGCCTAATTATAAGCCTTCAAAAATGCAAAAAGGTGATGTTTTAAAAGTCCGTATTTCAAAGCAGGTGCCATGTAGATTCTTTATACTGACATATGTTATTCTGCAGGTCAAGACCTTTCTAACGATGTATTTGGCTTAGCTCTACTACAAACTTTTCATGTTCTCATTTCAAGTACACAAGCCATCTCAGGTGTAGTTTCAGAGAGCACTTTGAAGGGTAAATAAGGTTAGATAAAATAAAGCTGTTTGTTTGTTTCTGGCTTTGTAAACAGACCCCACACCTTGATGAATACCTGGTGTTGGCCACACACACAAACTGTGCATTTCTGTTTGGGCTTATATGCATAGACTATCTATTTATGTTAATGCTGCTATGATAATTAAACACATACCATTAATAAATAAGACCATAGTCTGATGGGTAGTTGTCTCCGATTGTAGGCTAGTATGATTATTAGGCCTATTGGTTGTCAAAACCCAAATTAGCAAACATTATACACAATGTTTGCTACATAATGTACATAATGTTTGCTCTCTTGCATCTTTTGTAGCCTATTTATTTTTGTTTAAATGTTTTCTTTTGAGCTCAACTAAAAATTGTAAACAGGCCTATTTAGTTTATCCATTAGAGTACCATTCCCCTCCTTACAAACCTGTCACTTTGAGAAACTGAATGCTTCAGCTATGTGTACAGTATAGGAAGCCTATGTATTGCTTCATGTTCCTTCTTTCTAAGCAGAAAGACAGGCCTGAGCAGTATGCAAACTATACCATGAATGTATGTGGATCAGGTGTGTCAGTCCAGTCATAAAAATTCTGCCCACATAAAAGTACTAAAGTAATTTATAGTAAATACCCATACTATAGTAAAGTGTAGTATACAGTATATATTATTTAAAACTTTGTTAATGAATGCTACAGCATACTGCAGAGTAATAAATACACTTTAAAAACAGATGTGTTAAAACAACACAATCAGTTTTATTATTGGAACACCACATTTAGTTACTTGTGTTGTCACCTTAATTTTAACACAAAATGTGAAATTACTTAATCATTTCAAAAAAGTCCTTACAACTGAGCATAGCCAGTTTTTTTTACTCATGATGTGTTTCTGGTCTCAATTTTTTGTATTACTTTCAATTCATATATAAATATATATTTCTGTCATGATGGTTTATTCATAACATTAAAAGTGGTCATAGAGATTTGCTTCAACTTCATCTGTATGATGGAGGAAAATCACTTTGATAAAGCAGATACACATAACATCATCATCCTCATCATTATATTTAAAGTTGTTTAAATTGTACTGTTCAGTTGTATATCAAAGTATCCACGAGTATCACTACTGCTCTGACATAAACCAACTGTTCGATATCCAATTTGCCAAATACCCCTCAGTGACAGCAAGACTGCGAAAAAGAAGTGAAAGTTATGTAAACTATTTAATCATAACATGAAATCGAACTTTGACTCACTGTATTGAAAAGTATGGTGAGGTCCTTGCCAACACCCAACCATACCGAACCATTGATAAAAGATGAAACATTAGGCTACTTATCATTTACAACCTGTGGACTAAATTCAGTACAATAGATATGAATTGGTCCCCACATGTCCCAGGTAAAGGGACCACACTTTTGGTGCCAACAAATGACAACAATAAATAAAAATTAGAGTGAATGAAAAATCTGTTTTATTATAAGTGTAATCATTACAATAAATTAGCATAAAAAAGATTAAATGGCACCTAATACATTTAAAAAAAAAATGCATGTGTGTGTGTGTTTGTAGGGATTGGGTCATGAACAAAGTAAAAACAGCACAAAGTTAAAACATAAAACATCTTGTGTAACTAGCATGTTTCCTATCACTGATGCAGCGCTACAGGCTGTTTGCATGGTGTCTTGACATGCAGTGTGTGACCATGATTGGCACACTGTGCACTGTGACCATGAACGCCACTTCTTTGAAGCAGTCTTCTTCCTGTCATCGAAAGGACGCGGCAGACACAGCACAAATGGCCTCCATCTATCAAAACAAATATATTTAAGTCAAGCCAGTTAGTTGAAATTAATACTCATGAGCATATTTTAAGTAACATTTCAAAGGCAGTTTATTCATTTGTAACTATTGCCAAATTAAAATGTGGGTATTGCTGACGCTCAATCATAAGATACAAGCAGGTCAACAAAGAAGAATTCCTGGGGCACATTTTAGAAAGCGGAAACAAGGAAAACTCTGGGTTTTCCAATTCAGAAATGTATGTAAATCAAACATGATTCAGAATCATCAATTCAAAAAAATCTCACCACCACTTTAGCATAACTAACTGTAATGCCATACCTCATACAGTCGTAGGTTGGCCTGTTCTAGCCATTCATAGGCTTGTACACGGGAACATCATTTTAAAAGCAATTGTTGGTGTGTTCACCTCGGACGCTTTTACTTGCGCTCTGTGCTTTGCGCTTTTGCTTTTTCGCTTTTATCTTTTGATTCAACTACCAGCAGTTCAGCACAGTGCTCAAACTAAACAATTGGGCACTCACACTAAAACTACAAATTCCTGGAACTATATTGATATTTGGAACATTCAACAACTTGGGGAATTTGTCAAAGCGGTCTACCAGTCTGCTATTGCCGGCAGCTGACAATCCTAAAACAGGACAACACAGCTGCCCACACTCAAACAGAAGAAAAGAAGAAAGAATGCCTTCTTCTGGATCTAAATCCACCTGCTGCTCAAATTGCCACAGACTTTTACAAAAGATTGCAGTTCTCGAAACAAAGTTACTTGTGGCGCTGCCGACCCTGCCAGAACATACAGCGGAGCTTCATCGTGGTCCTTCTCAACATAAAGCTGGTGAGTCCTGTGAACCTAATGCTTTTAAACAGGTCATAGTGAGCTCAGAGAAACCTAAAGAAATTGAGGACACAAACCGATGGCATAAACAGGGTGCGAGACCCAAAAGTGCTCAAGACATTAGACTGTCACGAGTGTCACAAATTGCTGCATTAGCATCATCTACCCCAGATATGGGTACAACTCGAGTAGCCAATATTGGTATTCTACCACCCCCTGTACGGCTTGAAAATAGATTTGAAGCACTAATGAGTTTGGGTGAAGAATCCCCAAATGTTAATGGACACAGATCACGTCAGCCAGTAGCTTACAGAGCTAACAGACGCTCAACATCATATAGGCAGCGGCGCTCCGCTCAGACAGCAGCCGAGCCAAACACGCTGATAGTGGGTGACAATATTATCAGAAACTTTGAAAGCAAGGCTACCCGTACATACTGTTTTCCTCGGGCAACGGTTTCTGATGTTAACAAGGAACTTTGCAACATTCTGATGAAACATAAGTCTGTCAGTCGGATTGTCATACATGTGGGAAAGAATGATATTCGGAAAGAGCAGTCTGAGCTCCTTAAGGGGGATTTCAATGAACTTTTTGAAACACTTACAAGACTGAAAGTTCAATTTTTCATCAGTGGACCTCTTCCAGCCCGAGGAACAAATATGTTTTCTCGTCTACTAAGCTTAAATTCATGGCTGCAAAAAACCTGCACCATGAGAGGACTGAATTACATTGACAACTTCAATATCTTCTGGAGTCAAAGGCAACTTTTTAACACAGATGGTATCCACCCAAACAAACTAGGTGCTAGGTTGCTTAAAGACAATATCTTTTTCTCCATGCATCATCCATCAGCTGAGTGTGCCAGTCCACTACTGAACAGCGGAAATGACCACAGGATTTTACACCAGCACCTGGATGGACATTCAGATGACAAGGATAAAACTCTGCAGTCACAACTACTGTTCACAGACACAGCTCAGGCTGAGCCCTGCCCACAGAACTCGCTACAGCTGGATTGTGAATCAACACCCAAGGACGTTTCTGTTGATAATGACCAGAGGAATGATAACACTCCCTCTCAGCCTTCAGGAACACCAGAATCACAGCTGATGTCGTCACACTCTCTCTCCCTCTCTCCAACATCACCACTTCTGGGATTTTCAGAGAAAATGGAGAAACTGGTATCTGCTGGAACAAAGCTCTCCCACTCTATTGCTGCGAGTCCCCAAATATCAACCAAGAAACGGCGGGCTCCTCAACCACCAAAGCCTTCGGGCCCAGCCCGCCCTCCCCCTCCATCTCAGAGAGCACTCCGACCTCTGCCTCAACGTCAGGGATCACACCAGCCCTCATCTGCAAACAGCACTGGTAACTGATGTGTGTTGGGTTCCCGCTACGTCAGCAGTAACAATCATAAATATTTTAAGAACAAGCGGGCGCCCGATGTCCCTTTAGCTTTCCCTATCTCTGTCCTGACATGTGATAGAAAGATGAAGGCCGTCTCCAGCCGCACAGCAATTCTATCTAATCTACTGCCTATTATACGTCATTCTAAGATTGATACAGTTCCAAAACCAGTTACTGTTAAGTTAGCACTTCTGAACATCCGTTCACTAAAGAACAAATCCTTTTTAGTTAATGATCTTATCACCACTAACAACCTGGACTTTATGTTTCTTAATGAAACCTGGTTAGATGACAGCTGCAGTGCTACAGTCCTCAATGAATCAGCCCCACCCAACTTTACCTTTATAAGTGTATGTAGAGCTGTTAGAAGGGGTGGAGGAATAGCTGCTTTATTCAAAGATGCCTTTCAATGCAAGCAAGTGTTACTTGGTGATTACCAGTCTTTTGAATATTTGTGTATTGCTCTAAAAGGTACACCACGCATTCTGTTTACAATTATTTATAGACCTCCCAAATACACCTCAGCATTTGTTGATGAATTCACAGAACTTTTGTCAACAATTTCCTCTGAATTTGATTATTTTGTTATTGCTGGAGATTTCAATATTCATATAGACAATTCAGAAAACAATACTGCGATTGAACTGTTAAATGTTTTAAACACTTTTGATCTGACCCAGCACGTGCAAGGTCCTACACACAATCGGGGACACACTCTTGATCTGCTCATTAGCAAGGGTCTAAACATTTCATCCACTGTAATCAAGGATGAAGCGCTATCTGACCATTTCTGTGTTTACTTTGATTTATTGATCTGTCCTGCCACTGATGCTAGATCTGTCTATATCAAAAAAAGGTTCATAAATGAGAACACCAGTGAGGTATTTATGAATGCTATGTCAATCTTGCCAAACATATCCGCAGACTCTGTTGATGTTCTCCTTGAAAACTTTAACATAAAAGTTAAAGATGCTATTGATGATATAGCTCCAGTAAAGGTCAGGGTGATCACTGGCAGACGTAAAGCACCCTGGAGAAACACAACAGCAGTACAGCACATGAAAAGAACATGCAGAAAAGCTGAACGTATGTGGCGGAAAACAAAACTTGAAGTACATTATAGCATCTATAAGGACAGTCTTCGTGCTTTCAATGTAGAACTAGGCACAGCTAGACAGACCTTCTTCTCCAATATTATAAATAACAACATAAACCACACTCGCACTCTTTTTGCTACTGTAGAGAGACTAACAAACCCCCCTAATCAAGTTCCTAGTGAAATGCTCTCTGACAACAAATGCAATGAGTTTGCTAAGTTTTTCTCCGAGAAGATCAGTAATATCAGAATGGCAATCAATACGACCTCAAATTGTACTGTGGTCAGTCAGATATCATTGCAACAACCTCAGAAATTAGCCATTCTCTCAGAATTTGACATAATTGATATAAAAACCTTGGAAGAAACAGTACAACATCTTAAAGCATCAACTTGCAGCCTTGACACTCTCCCCACATCTTTTCTCAAAAAGGTGCTTAACTGCTTAGAAACTGACCTCTTAAAAATAGTAAACACCTCTCTGATCACAGGCACTTTTCCAGAGTCATTAAAAACAGCAGTTGTAAAGCCTCTCCTAAAAAAGAGTAACCTAGACAAAACCATACTTGGCAACTACAGACCTATCTCAAATCTTCCGTTTATAAGCAAGATCGTTGAAAAGGTTGTTTTCAATCAGCTGAACAAATTCTTAAACTCAAATGGCTATCTGGACAACTTTCAATCTGGTTTCCGTCAGCATCACAGCACAGAGACAGTGCTCATAAAGATAATAAATGATATTCGCTTAAACTCTGATTCAGGTAAAATATCAGTGCTGGTGCTACTAGATCTTAGTGCTGCCTTTGACACAGTAGATCACACCATACTCTTACATAGACTGGAAAACTGGGTAGGGCTCTCTGGGATGGTTCTCAAATGGTTTAAAACATACCTACAAGGAAGAGGTTACTATGTGAACATAGGTAACCATAAATCTGAGTGGACATCCATGACATGTGGAGTCCCACAGGGTTCAATTCTTGCACCCCTTCTGTTTAATTTGTATATGCTCCCACTTGGTCAAATAATGAAAAAGAACCAAATTGCTTACCACAGCTATGCAGATGACACCCAGATATACTTAGCCCTGTCACCCAATGACTACAGCCCCATTGACTCTCTATGTAAATGCATTGATGAAATTAACTGTTGGATGCGTCAAAACTTCCTCCAGTTAAACAAAGACAAAACCGAAGTCATTGTATTTGGAAATAAAGATGAAACTCTCAAAGTTAACACATACCTTGACTCTAGGGGTCTAAAGACACAAAATAAAGTCAGAAATCTTGGTGTAATTTTAGAGTCTGACCTTAATTTCAGTAGTCACGTGAAAGCAATAAGCAAATCAGCTTACTACCATCTCAGAAATATTGCCAGAATTAGATGTTTTGTCTCAAGACAGGACTTAGAGAAACTTGTTCATGCTTTCATCACCAGCAGGGTGGATTACTGCAATGGACTCCTTACTGGGATCCCCAAAAAGACCATTAGACAGCTGCAGCTCATACAGAACGCTGCTGCCAGAATTCTGACCAGAACCAAAAAATCTGAGCACATCACTCCAGTCCTCAGGTCCTTACACTGGCTTCCTGTTACATTTAGAATAGACTTTAAAGTATTGTTACTCGTTTATAAATCACTTCATGGCTTAGGACCCAAATACATGACAGATATGCTAACTGAATATAAACCTAACAGATTACTCAGATCATTAGGATCAGGTCAGTTAGAAATACCAAGGGTTCACTCAAAACAAGGTGCGTCAGCATTTAGCTTTTATGCCACCTCTAGCTGGAATCAACTTCCAGAAGAGATCAGATGTGCTTCAACAGTAAACACTTTTAAATCTAGATTAAAAACACATCTGTTTAACTCTGCATTTACTGAATGAGCACTGTGCTGCTTCACACTGACTGCACCTTTAACTCAAGTCACTTTTACTCCCGTTTTATTCTTTTTAACATTTTAAACTGTTTTATTAAAATATCATTTATTTTCTTTAATTGTTATTTTAAATTCTCATGTATCTTTGTCTTTATTGTGATCTTATCGTGTAAATCTTATTTTTACATTTTCTTTTTTATATATTGTTTTCTCATTTCTGTGTAAAGCACTTTGAATGACCTCTGTGTATGAAATGTGCTATACAAATAAACTTGCCTTGCCTTGCCTTGCCTTGCCTTCTATCTCTGTTTGTAATTTAAGACAATGTCCTGGACAACACCCTTTAAGATGTTTTTATACATTAGGTCCCAAATGTATGTACAGAAGTCTGTTTATATATTCTGAACATTCTGCCTGGAAACTGCCCCTTGAAAGACTTACAAAGTGAATCTAGTTTAATGCTGTTAGATCCTAAATGAAAAATTTGGAGGCTGATTTGTCACAATGTGTCACTGTGTAGTGGATTGTTTCCCTTTTAAAATGTTTTGGTCTATGGTTCCCCTGCAAGTAAGCTTACGATGGGCCTGTATGGGCATAGTCTAAGGGCCCCGCACAGGTTTGCTCACTGGCGAAACGTTGGCCCGTTAGCGCTGGCCCTGCATGGGCAGCCCTCACTTAGCCCCCAGGAAGCCCTCACATAGAGAAATCCCCAGAGTTTAATGAACACTGCTGGATGTATATATTGTCCCATCTTACAGAGTGTTAAAAAGTAACAATGAAGCAGAATTAAAAGTGCTGTTATGCTCTCTCTCACCACCTCTGTCTGAAACCTAAAATTGCATTTTTACATCTTATTGGTAGAGTCATTTTCTTACTTTAGGTTGAGATTTTGTTTCATTTAAAGTCACCACTATTGTGATCAGTGTTTGATTTAGTTAAACTTGACTCGTGACTCTTACATTGTTCAATCGTTTGATTGCTATAACTTTGTGTGTTTAAGACATGTTTGTTATAGCAGAGTGCGATACTTTGGTGGTGGTCAGTTCAGTAAATAAAGTCTAAATATCATCATATAAAAACGTATGTATAAATTTATTGTTTGCATACTTATCAGAAGGATCTTTCTCTGACAATAATGTGATTCTATACTATGAGATTCAGCTCTCTCTTAGCAGCTTGTCTGTCTGAAGAAGTTTGAAACACTGACACTCAAAATTAACTGCTCTACAATGTAGACACATAAATATCAAGAATCAGAGTATGAATCACAATGATGGTGACAATAAAATGAAAAGCTTCATGCTGCAATGCATGCTGGGTATCAACAAATTACAAATCTCATCCAGGACTCCCAGAATGCACTGGGGCATGAATAAATAATGACCTTTATTTACCATTTTCTTTGTCACCATTGTTGAGATTCATACTCTGATTCTTGATGTCTGTGCATCTACATTGTTCAGCGGTTAATGTTTATGTGCAAACTATCAAAATCCTTCAGAATAATTAACTGCTATGAAAGTTCTGGACCTTACACTGTAGTATTTCATTATTAACAGAAAGGGATGCTTCTGATAAGGGGGGAAAACTATATTAATAAACCTGTTCATTAAATGATTATGTTTGACAAGGTTTATGTATCAACCGTCAATATTCAATTACTATTGCCTTTTCTTTGCTATAACATGTGTTTTAAACAAACTTAGATACAGCAGCCAGAAAACACTAACAATCCATCGGTCAAGAGTCAAAGTCCAATTAAAACAACCACTGATCACAATAATGGTGACTTTAAATGAAACAGCCAACATCTTAACATAAGTTAAGAAAATGACTCTACAAGTAAGATGTGAAATGCAATTTTATGTTTCAGACAGAGATGTTGAGAAAGAGGATAACAGCGCTTTTAATTCTGCTTCATTGTTACTTTTTAACACTCTGTAAGATGGGACAATATATACATCCAGCAGTGTTCATTTAACTCTGGGGATTTTGCTGCATGAGGGCTTCCTGGGGGCTAAGTGAGGGCTGCCCACGCAGGGCCAGCGCTAAAGGGCCAACGTTTTGCCAATGAGCAAACCTGTGCGGGGCCCTTAGACTAGCCCTAAGTGGGCCCATAAAGGGCCATCGTAGGCTTACTTGCAGGGTCTGTTCCAATATCTGTTCTTGTTAAAGTATTGTAATCTGTTGAAACTACCTGTTTTTATACATGTTGCTGCCTCCAAACCAGGTCTACTTGGCCTGGTCTACTATAAGGAAGAGCTTATTATTCACAATGGGACATAAAAATCACCACAGTTTGAAAAGCTACCTTAATCTGCAGTCATCACGATAGCTACAGTAGTGGCTGTTTCTGAGGACTTTTCTTCCAGCTCTGTACCTAAAGAACATAAAACATAATAACAACTTTCTTAATACAACATTTGAATCTAAATTACAAATTCATAATGCAATGTGTCAACATTTATACTGTCAATAGTTAATTAGTAAATTGTAGGTTAAATACAGATACAGTACCATTCATTGTTTGCATCTAAATATCAACATCCAATTCAAAGTGTAAAATTATCAGAATACCAACCATATAGACCATTTTGCAAGATGTAAACAACACTGGTCCAGAAACACTTCCTGTTTCAGTTTGTAACTGTTTTCTTTATTTCACACATAAAGAAAACATCTTAAAAATGTTTCTTTAACTTTTTGATTAAGTTTTATATCTCCTGTTGGTTGTATTTTATCCCAACGTTTATGTTGTGTTAAAAAACTGATACAGGAAGTGCTTCTGGACCAGTGTTGTTTACATCTTGCAAAATGATCTATAAAAGATGTTAAATGTCCCCTTATGCTTCTTAAGTTTAATGTTATAGATTTATTTAAAGATAAAATAAAAACATCTCAGCGTACCTTCTGCATCCATCGCCTCTGACATTCCTTCTGCTTTGTCAGTGGAGTTGCATTGTGCTGCATCTAATTAATGTATAGGGAAAAAAAGAAACTCTTAGAAGCATAACAAATAACTGGTCTTTCTGCATCACAGAGCAGTATTAATGAAGAAATATAATTTTATAGATAAAATTCAACTGTTGCCAAGGGCTATCACAATCACTAGTCAAATTCAACTAAACAGCTATAGGATATTCTGGAGAGGTGCCTTTTTAGAAAATGTGTCCACTGTAATGAGGAAACTGCAACTAAGAAATAGTGTTACATCCCTTACAAACTGCCATACACACATACAGAATCTATAACCTGAATCTGTTTCAATTGAATTACATTTAACTTTTAAAGTGCCAATTCATAACAAAGTTACACAGCACTTTTCAAACAGAGTAGGTCTAGACCATACTGTACTCTTTATATTATTAGGCTACAAACTCTCAGAAAAAAGCTACATGAAGATAAAAAAGTTGACATTGGGGCAGTACCTTTTCAAAAAGTACACTTTTGTACCTAAAAGGTATACATTGGTACCGCCAAGCTACATGCTGGTACCTCATAGGTACATATCTGTACCTAACTGGTACATTTTAGGACCTTTTCAAAAGGTAGTGTACCAGTGACAAAAAGGTACAACTTTTATACCTTTTTTCTGAGAGTGCAGTGGCAACTTCCTTTTAATATGCAGCAACCTCGAGCAGAACCATGGTTCAGAATGGGCAGCCATTTGCCTCGACTGGTTGGGGTGAGGGGACATGGAGAAATACAGTGGCCAGCACTCTAAAAATGGCTGGGCTCAAAAATGTTGGGTAAATATTGGACAGAACACACTACTGGGTTAATATTGACCCAATGCTGGGTTGTTTTAACCCAACTGCTGGGTTATTATACCCCATGGTTGCATAACAACAATCCAGCATTTGTTCTTTTCAATATTTACTCATTATGGGTCAAAACTTAACCCACCCAGTGCTGCACTATACAAAGACTCACATGTAGGCCCGTATTATTGTTAAGTTAACTTATTTTTCCCACTTTGCATAGAGCCAAATGATCTGCCGAAACACAGGTGGAGAAACAAAACCACTGTTAATCTCACTTACTGATTTCAAATGAAATCTCCTCAGCAGCTTGCAAAATGGCCGCCAACTGCTTCCTTCCACAATAGGATGGCTTTTTGAAAGTAAGGCTGTTGGGCAGTCCTGCAACTTTAACTGTCATGCCTTGATTTAACAGGGGAGCCTTCCAGTACCTCCGGCATCCTCTGAAAGACACGGGCAAACACATGCATGTACATGTTACACATTGTAACACAGTCTGACAATTGTGACTCTCCTATCCTGTTAATAGCCAGTGTATCAGCTGTAAACAGTCATTTTGGTAATAATCTTATGGTTGATGGACACAAATAAGTTATTGATTTAATAATAATGCCATGAAATCATGAAGGTATATTAGGTTATCAAGACTTAAAAAGTGTTTGAACATATGCTTACTATAATTTTGGTTAAACAGATCTTGCACTTTTCTCAGCAGTACATTGACCTCAACTCTGGTTCTCGGTATTGCGGCTGAGGAGCTGGCTACAGATGTAACAACAGACAACAATCAATTTTATAAAACTATATTATGTATATAGGCACTATTACGGACCTGAGTCTATTTATGTGGATATACTCATATTTTATATAACCAATATTACCTTTGAAATGCAGTGCAAAGTTCACTGTATCTGTTGAGTCCAGGAAATCGCTCGTTTGGTCTTCATTTTCAGCTGAAAAAAAATTGGAAATAAACATGTTAAAATAAAATGCTAAAAGTGATTGAAAGTAAGGACTTGGAAATCTATGAACAGATAAAAATACACATTTATTAAAGCAACTTAAGTGTAAATAAAAAATTAACCAAATGAATAAGAAAACTGAAATATAATTAACTTTACCAGTGGAGGATTGAACATTTGTAGAATTTCTTCAGCCTCTCTGGTAGCTGCTCCAAGTTCAGCATTGTCAGCTTTCATGTCAAGATGCTTTGAAATAGTTGCAGCTTCCTGGCATAACTGGTCAAAACCTGAAGATGCCATATTGAAGAAAAGAAAGAATGCAAAGAAAAATAGGCAAAACAAATTGAAAGAGGGACAAACAGAGAGAGGGGGAGAGTGAGAGAGTGAGTGTGTGTGTGTGAGTGCGTAGGAGAGTAGGGCTGTGCAAAATAATCGTCTGCGATTCTCATGCGTGTTTCATCAGTAAAGCCGGTTCCGTGATTAGAAGTAAATCGCCATCAGCTGCTTTCAGATGGAGCGGCATTTACTACACAGACTCGTTGTTCACAGAGAAGCTAGGCAAAACCGGGTTTAAAATCGAGGAAAATCGACTCCGACAATCTATGCAATTTTGCCTAGCTTCTCTGTGAACTACGGGTCTGTGTAATAAATGCCGCTCCATCTGAAAGCAGCTGATCGCGATTTAATTCTAATCACGGAACCGGCTTTACTGATGAAACACGCATGATAATCGCAGACGATTATTTTGCACAGCCCTATAGAAGAGTGAGTGAGTTGGAGAGTGAGTGAGTTAGTAGGAGTAGGAGAGCTTTTGCAAGTGATGGCTCTTAAAAGAGCCGTTGGTTTAAATGTTGCGGAGCGTGTAGATGGAGGAGCATGAGATGTATGTGAAGAAACTGCAAGACAAAAAAAATTGTGAATTACAAATTTTGGATATGTTTTAAATTCTTTATTTACTAAACATTGTATGTGTATAACTATTTACAACAAACCCCAAGATCCGCCCACTATCATAAGACTATATAATAAGATAAATAAATAAATAAATAAATAAAACGCCAATAGAATAAAACTGACCAAAAAAGAAAGATCTGAATGTCTAAAGATTTCAGATTTGTACATCAAATGTATTAAAAGCATGTTGTTGGTGTTACTGTTTTTTTACTATGTATAAAAAGGCTGAACTACTGTGGTAAAAGCATAAGGTTTGCTGTTACTGCACTACAAAATACCACAGTAGAAGCAGACTAACTGCGGTAAAAACATGGTACGATTTGTGTACTATAAACACACAATACCACAGCTTGATCATGTGTTGAACTTATTTTGAACAAAAAGAAAGAATGTAATATAGATGACCAATACAATTCAGATAACATTTAGAAGCCGATCTGGATTAATAAAGAACATATAATGAATTTAATATCGAACAAACAGACACTTTTAGTATACTCACCGAGTGGCGACGTTTGTAAACAGATGATACATATCGCGATGATGTGCGAACGAGATTTGGGTCACGGCAGGGGCGTAGCCACGGGTGTGCCGGAGCCACCCACAGTAGCACACCTAAAATTGATGCAGAATATTTATTTATAGTTTCAATATTTTTTTTTACTAAACTTGGGCTGTTGTTGTTTACTTAGAATATATATATATATATTTTTTTAAATAAACCCTTTCACGCGTAAGTTAAAAATATTTTATCTGACCCCTTGTGTCCATGGCTACGGGTCATGAATCACGTGACACACCGCAACAACAATAATGTATTCTATTCGTTTTATTTCGTTTTTCCTTTTTTTAATTAAAATATTAACTAACTTGCTTACCATGTCAACTATCTGATATTCCAATAATTCGTTTAAAGATCTTTATAAATTATCTTGATCTATAACGAGATGAGTCCTGTCCCACGGATTTACAGCACCTGAAGTCCCCAGCGTTTCTGCTCATCTTGCCTGCATGTGACACACGCAGATTTTCAGATGCACACCCAAAGGTTTTTTCTGGCTACGGGTCACGCTTCTTGAATGCAATTAACAAAATCGTATGGTATAGTACGATTTAATCTATTCGTATTAATTAGCACGAAATCCCTGCAACACAGGGCTGTGTTACATGCGATGAACTAATCGTACGATTTCGTACGAGCCAGCTCGTATGATTTCATACGATTTAGCCACTTGGTTAAATCGTTTGAATTATTACGAATTCGCCGTGAGATAGGGTTGGAAATACAGATTTCAGTGTTGCACTTCCTTCTTTCAATGATGTAAAAATCATCATTTTGCATCATTGAAAGAAGGAAGTGCAATATCTTTGTTGAGGGAGTGAGACTACAAACACCCCTTTTCTCGGTCAAATAGGCACCAAAATCTAAATGTATGTTACATTTCGACTACAAATATGACACACTTTCAATAAAGATTAATGTTTCTACGGGTGAAATGCTCCTTTAATGCTTAGTTAATGATGACCACTTTATTTGAATGCCCACAGAATTTGAATGTTCCCAGTTATGCCACATTGTTCATAAGTGTTTCAAAGCACCAAGTCACCACTTTAGTTGAGGGGCCACACACATGATGAAGTCATTGATAGTTAATGCTTAGTTAATAGTGGAATATATGATGATTTATTTACCACCACTTCTGTAGCTTTATCCACAATGGGTGGTGAAGACCGATTTTTTTGTGAACAAAGAAAACCTCATGATCATGTGTAATAAATCATAATTCATGATGATGTACTCCTCTTAGTTAATGTTTTAATTAAGGTGTTGTTCATCCATGAAGTCATGAATGAAACACTGTAAAAAAAGTCTGTAAAAATTACAGGGGGAAACTGTGAAATGGCAACAGCAATAGACAGTAAAATTTAAAACAGTGTATCAATGTTAAATAAACATCTAATTTCCCTAAATCAAGAAACGGCACAAAACTTTGATTTTACTGTCAAAATATGTGTAATTTACGGTGAAGAACTATGAATTGGCTACAGTAATTGACCATAAAACCTAAAACAGTATATCACTGTAGAAGAAACATTGAATTACCTTAAGTCAAGAAACAGCACAAAACTTACATTTTACTGTCAAAATATGTGGAATATTACAGTGAAAAACTGAGAATTGGCTACAACAACAGACCATAAAACACAAAACAGTTTATTACTGTAGTAGATACATTGATTTACCCTGAATCAAGAAAAAACACAACACTGTATTTTTTACTATCATTAAATATAGGAAATTACAGTGAAGAACTGTGAAATTTCAACAGTAAATGGCTAAAAAAAACATTTCATTCAAAACAGATGGCTGCACCCCTACTAAAGTTGGGGGGAAAGGTTTATGAAAAAATAAATTTTGTTGATTGCTTAGTTTCAAAGTCAAAAATCCAAAACCTTTAAGACAAACATCCTAAAATAAATAAATAAATATGCAAAATACATATTTTACACCTGTAGGCTACAAAAATCACTGGCACCACTTATGAACAAAGTTCTACTGAACTTTTTTCCCATTTCTTTTAAACTATGATACTACTGTTACAGTTTTTCTCGATTGCTAAGACACATTTCTTGAATGCTGCTCTTCTTTTCTCTTAACTGTGAACACAAAACCCAATTTTCAAGCTACATTCACAAAACCTCAAACTGTTCTTGCAAAACCAAACTTTCACCTCAAATAGTCCAATCTGTGCTCAAAACTGAACTATGTTGTCAAATCGTGCCCCGAGTCAATCAAAATTAAAAACACTACGGAACATTCACTAAACATACGTAGAAAAATAGAAAACACAATGCTCAGGACATGAAAGGGATAATTCACCCAAAAATGAAAATTCTGTCATCATTTACTCACTTTCATGTTGTTACAAACCTGTATAAATGTCTTTGTTCTGATGAACACAAAGGAAAATATATTGAGAAATGTTTATAACCAAACCATTCGTGGACCCCATTCACTTCCATAGTAGGAAAAAGTATACTAGTTTTTCTTGATTGCTAAGACACATTTCTTGAATGCTGCTCTCCTTTTCTCTAAACTGTGAACACAAAACCCAATTTTCAAGCTACATTCACAAAACCTCAAACTGTTCTTGCAAAACCAAACTTTCACCTCAAAACAGTCCAATCTGTGCTCAAAACTGAACTATGTTGTCAAATCGTGCCCCGAGTCAATCAAAATTAAAAACACTACGGAACATTCACTAAACATACGTAGAAAAATAGAAAACACAATGCTCAGGACATGAAAGGGATAATTCACCCAAAAATGAAAATTCTGTCATCATTTACTCACTTTCATGTTGTTAAAAACCTGTATAAATGTCTTTGTTCTGATGAACACAAAGGAAAATATATTGAGAAATGTTTATAACCAAACCATTCGTGGACCCCATTCACTTCCATAGTAGGAAAAAGTATACTAGTTTTTCTTGATTGCTAAGACACATTTCTTGAATGCTGCTCTCCTTTTCTCTAAACTGTGAACACAAAACCCAATTTTCAAGCTACATTCACAAAACCTCAAACTGTTCTTGCAAAACCAAACTTTCACCTCAAAACAGTCCAATCTGTGCTCAAAACTGAACTATGTTGTCAAATCGTGCCCCGAGTCAATCAAAATTAAAAACACTACGGAACATTCACTAAACATACGTAGAAAAATAGAAAACACAATGCTCAGGACATGAAAGGGATAATTCACCCAAAAATGAAAATTCTGTCATCATTTACTCACTTTCATGTTGTTACAAACCTGTATAAATGTCTTTGTTCTGATGAACACAAAGGAAAATATATTGAGAAATGTTTATAACCAAACCATTCGTGGACCCCATTCACTTCCATAGTAGGAAAAAGTATACTAGTTTTTCTTGATTGCTAAGACACATTTCTTGAATGCTGCTCTCCTTTTCTCTAAACTGTGAACACAAAACCCAATTTTCAATCTACATTCACAAAACCTCAGACTCTTCTTGCAAAACCAAACTGTCACCTCAAAACAGTTCAATCTATGCTCAAAACTGAACTATGTTGTCAAATCGTGCCCCGAGTCAATCAAAATTAAAAACACTACGGAACAGTCACTAAACACTACGTAGAAAAATAGAAAAACACAATGCTCAGGACATAAAGCTGGAGAAATAAATGTTTATTGTTCACTGTATGCTAAATGCATGTTGCAAAACAAACAAACAAAAACCCCTGTGTATTTAGCACAATCTTGTGCCGAACATGGTCAATCATAGTAGCTCTGATTTCATCAGATATTACTTTTCTTTGTCTTCGCTGAACACCTCGACGTCCTCTCACACAAACTCTTCCTCTTAGATTTCTATCCATTACAAACCAGTGCTCTTTGAACTGGCTTACTGTATTGTATATGTTCCCTCACATCATTAGACACAAGTGTGAACCATTTTGAGTTGTTGTGTTCAAGTGGTGACACTTGTGCTTTAATAATGCTCACCATTATGCAGCACGGGTGCATCACAATGAAAATGTGTTGGCAAGTTACAGTTTTTTACGATTGCTTACACACTATAATTAATTTTTTCCCACAATTATCAAAACCTAACACTTAAGGAGCAAAACACAAGGCTAGATTTGCACAACTGTAAGTGTCACAAGCCAGGGGCTGGCTGCTAGTGGTTAAGCCACGCCCCTTCTCAATTTCCACCTCGAGGAGGTCCCCAAAACCAACCCAATGACCAAACAACGAGGAACAGGTAAGTATAAAAATATTCTTTATTTATTTAAATATTTAAAAAGTACTGGGAATTGGGGAAAGGGGAATTAAAACTAATGTCCGGCTCTGCCCTCCAGGGGGGCCACGAGCAAGTGAGTGACAGGGGGTGGGGGTCGCGTCGGGGAACGGGCTCCCGCCTCTGGTTCCCTCTGCCCGTGGCGCGCTCCTCTTCCTTCCTGGAGGCAAGATAGATCAAAATCAGTGTTGGTATAGACTTTTTCTTATCCGTGTACCTGTAGCTAACTCGAGGCGGTTCACCGCCTATCTCACACAGCTCCTTGCTTTGTCGACTCACTCTCCTTCCCTGTTCTCTCTTCCTCCACAGATTACAGCCGGGACACGAGGACACGGTGGATCGACCTCAAAGAGTTCTCTCACCTCTTCACCGACTGCAGCTTTTGGTAAGTAGGGGTTTCCTTCCTTGCTCGTTCCTCTAGCACTCACACTGGTTCTCTCTACTCCTCCACAGATGACTGCTGGGACACAAAGGCACTGTGAATCGGTTTCCAATGGTTTCTCTCACCTCTGCGCCGACTACAGCTTTGGGTAGGTATGGCTCTCTTCACAGTTCGATATCTCAGCGTTCACGCTATCTCTCTCTCTCCACAGATGACTGCCGGAACACAAAGGCACAATGAATCGGTTTCCAAAGGTTCTCTCACCTCTGCGCTGACTACAGCTTTGGGTAGGTATGGCTCTCTTCACAGTTCGATAGCTCAGCGTTCACGCTGTCTCTCTCTCTCCACAGATGACTGCCGGAACACAGAGGCACAATGAATCGGTTTCCAATGGTGCTCTCACCTCTGCGCTGACTACAGCTTTGGGTAGGTATGGCTCTCTTCACAGTTCGATATCTCAGCGTTCACGCTGTCTCTCTCTCTCCACAGATGACTGCCGGAACACAAAGGCACAATGAATCGGTTTCCAAAGGTTCTCTCACCTCTGCGCTGACTACAGCTTTGGGTAGGTATGGCTCTCTTCACAGTTCGATATCTCAGCGTTCACGCTGTCTCTCTCTCTCCACAGATGACTGCCGGAACACAAAGGCACAATGAATCGGTTTCCAATGGTGCTCTCACCTCTGCGCTGACTACAGCTTTGGGTAGGTATGGCTCTCTTCACAGTTCGATATCTCAGCGTTCACGCTGGCTCTCTCTCTCCACAAATGAGATAGTGGCCTACACGTTGCGTCAACTGGACAGTGGTTTCCTCTGTGCCGCCGGGGGCCAAAACCCTCTCGGCGAGCTCGTTGGTCTACAGAGGGGCGAGAACGTCACGCCGGCACACCGGGTCGAGCGCTGCCCTTTCCTCGAGACCCGATGGTCAATCGAAAACCGGACCGGGGCGCCCTTTCGTCGAGACCTCGGGCCGACGGATCTCCTTCGCCTCAAGCTCTGTGATGATCAAAAGACACAGGTAAGGTAGCAATATTATAAGTAATACTCACACACCGCCGTTAGCACAGTTCTTCACCGCCACTCCTAAACTCAAGTCCGCCAAGCGTTTGGCTGGGAAAATACTTCGAGATGCCGCTCCGTGATTTTAAAACTGAAACACACTCACAGCATATTCATGTCTTACTCTAGGACCGTTCTTCCTCTTCGTCGTCTCAGGAACGAGTGACTGGAGGCGGGGGTACGTCAGACAAGACAACAGCAATCTCACTGCAATACACAGCATTACACAGCACCACTTCAAGTGAACATTTCTATATCCAAGACTCACCCTCCACGCTCAGTGCACACAAATAGACGCCCGTCTTCCTTTACTTCGCCCTGGACAAAAATATGGAGATGGTAACTCGGCCTAGTGTTTGTTTTCGTCACCGGAGCTGTTTCAGCACAAAAACTCTTCGGCTTCACCGCGCTGGTTCAGGGGTAGGGCCACCCACTCTCCTTCGGAAACACTCAAAGAGATATACAGGTCAAATACATACACAATACTTCCATAAGGAAACTCCGTTACTCACAACTGCTGCACTTTCTTCGTCCCACGTTCTCCAAGGTTGATCTCACACTGCTAGGACCCCAGATGCATAGACAGGGTGGTTTTCAGCCACCAACACCACTTTTCCACAACCGTATACTCACAATGGTGCGTCTTTCCTTCCTTCGTTTCTTTCATCCAAGGTCAGTATTCGTTTAGTTCTTCTACCTATAAGGTCTTCGGTATCTTCATCAATGTAAGTCTATAGTCCAAATGAGAGAGAGAGAGCAAACACAGCAATCCAAAATAGCGTACCCGGTGAGCCCAACTCAACGCCACAATACACTCCAACAACAGGAATAATAAGCACACAAGCTGTGGTTTAAACTGCTCTAAAATACTCTCCCGAGTGTTGCCATCGTCCAATCACCCGGCGCTCCTCTTAATGACTCTCAGCTGTATGTAATTTGGCTGATTACAGCATTCGCGACGCTACCGGACGTCCGGTGTTTTCTCTTACCGGTCCGGGCGGAAACATCCGGGCGGAACCAAACTTTCCCAATTTTTGGTTCCGCCTAAAAGATCGTCACTCCTGTGACATAAGCACATTGTCAGCTTCACACTATTTGCAAAACATTACACACAGTGATTTGCAAAACACTAAACACACTTGTATACATTAGACACAGAAATATACACTTCCTTGCAATTCCAATGCACTGACTGTCAAATGACCACACTTATGAGCCAATCTGTTAAACACAGCCATCAGGTGCACAAACACACTGTTGCTAAATTGTACACACACCAATCAGGTTTTAGCACTATAAAAATGCAGCAGGTCCTGCATGAATTCATATGTATTGATGAGACAGGGTTCAAAATCACAAAAGCAAGAAGAAGAGGCAGAATTATCATTGGCCACCGGGCTATAATCAATGTCCCAGGGCAACGTGAAAGTATTTCATAGCATGCGGTTCTCCTCCATCATGCCAAAATGGGCCCTTAGAACACACCTCACATTCTCTCATTTTTGGACCGATTGCACCACATTGTCACAGCAAGTATGAAATGCACCAGATACAATACACTGTCATCTGGGACAATGTGTCATTCCAAGGATGGATTCAACATTCAAGACGGTTCTTCCCGTTGTGTCTTGCTAATGAGGATATTGCTTGTGATGTTGATGAAATTCTCTGGCCAGATCCAGCTAGGCGAAGAGAGAATGTATAGTATCCCTGCTGAAAAAAACAGCATAGACCAGCAACATTCCCATGCTGGTCCATGCTGGTTTGGTGCTGGTTTAGCTGGTGGTCACCATAATGCCAACACCAAAACACATTATATGCTGGTCTTGCTGGTATGACCAGCATAAGATGCTGGTGCTGGTATGCTGATGACCACCAGCTAAACCAGCATGGGAATGCTGGTGGTCAGCACCAAAACACAATTTGCTGGTATGCTGGTTTTTCCAGCAGGGATGACCGTAGTATTTTCTTTACAATATTTTCAGTTTTTCAGATGATTTTTTATGTTTGTTGTTGTTGTTATTTACTGTAATTGTAACCTGTACTGAATACAGTATTTTATATTTGTCTGTTGTTTGCTGAGCTAACAGTGTTATGCACACTACTGTAGTGGCATGACAACTGGGACATGTTTTGTTGTGATTCTCCATGTTGACTGATTTGGGTATGGAGAGAAATCAATTATATTTATAGTTAATTTATAATTATATGCACTTTGTCTTTGTACTTCATTTGTAGTACTCTAATCAATAAGAATTAGACTTGCTAAAAGTGTTTTAGGTTAGCAGCAGCAGTGTGTAACTGGTTCAAAAAAAATTGAATTCTTGTGAAATGTGTGTGTTTCTTATGGTAACAAAATATTGTTTTTTTAAAGTTGTGTATAGTTTTGACAAAAGTGTTCCATTTTGCAAATGATCTGAAATATTGTGCTACTTTGGTGAAGGGTTGTGTTAATTGTGTGTAGTGTTTTGACAAACCGGGCCCTGTTTTCAAAATTGTGCTTAAAGCAATCGTAAAAAACTGTAAACAGGTGAAAATTTGTGCTTATGGTTTTGCCAAAAGAGTGACTGATTCAATCAGTGCGTTCAGGCAACTGAGCATTTGGTTCAGATAATAGGGTTTAGTGTTTAAGCAATTGAGAAAAACTGTAATGAAGCAGTAAACATGATGACTTAATGGCCTTTCTCAATACGAGAAACGCATTTGCAGGCTGCATACATTATCTAAACGGTCTTATTTCAGTGTATATTAACAATAATTAAGTTGAAAAATATTCGTATTTAATCGTAAATTGTTGTAATATGCTTATGACTTGCGAATGTAATGCTTAGTTCATTTAAATAAACCAGGCTTGAAGGCGTATGCAGCCTGCATATGCGACATCCGAAGGATGCAGCCTTCGAAGTGAGAAACGTTTCACTAAGGCATCAAAATAGTGTGACACTGGAGTTTATTATTAAAAATCTCATTTATTAAAGCCATATTATTAGGAGAGACCGTAAATACGTTGTTTGAAGCAGGCGCCTCGAGGGACGCCTCGAAAGAAAGTTTGAGGCTACACAAACACATGCTTAGACCAGCGTGGCGCGAGGCTTCGAGTGCAGACTGAAAAGACCCTGAGAAAAGAAAAGCATCTCGACTCGGACAAGAAGACCAGACAAAGGTAATATATGTATTTTTTGTCCTTATAATTCTACCTCACTGCGCTGCTTTTCCTTCATGTAAGTTAGTGATTATATTATTAGTTAACCCCACTTGCTGGTGTGATACGTAGGCTCATATACTATATATTAGGCTAACATTGCGATGTACCACGCTTAACGTGTTCTTGGGGTCGTGCAGTTCAGACATTGTAATTGTTTATTCGAGTTGTTTTCCATGCTTCTGGGAATACGTCTTGTACCCAGGGATTTGAACCCTCAGCAGGGTTTTCAAAGGTAAGGCGTGACATTAGACGTTTGCGCCTTTTTTCTCAGTAGCAGTGCTTAACGTTAGTTGTGCTACTCTATCCGGGTGGTTGTATCGACAGTACAAAGTCTTTTAGAGGAACAACGTTTTATTAAAAAGTTACTCGAAACTTGGATGTTGTTTTCTTTTTAAAGTGATTTGAAGTTTGCTATGTCTTAACACGGTGCATCTCAACATTTTCGTGTTGCCCTCAAAGTTAAATGTAGTTTTAAATGTTGAATTGTTATTTCTGTGCAAAGTCGGTGTATACATTTAGAAGCTTATTCTTTATTGCAAACTTCGTCACGATGAACGAACCACATTGATAATTTTCCCTCGCTTCTGTGAATACTGGATATCTTGTACCACCCTATTTGAACCTATAATATGCCAGCATTGTTTTTTGAAAATAGCCAGGCAACGGTTGACTCTTTTAACTAGAAGAATTGCGCCTTTTTTCTGTTCAATGGCATGTCTCACTTTGTTTAGCTAGTGCTGCTCGGTCCGGATGGTTGTATTGAATGTGCTGCTTTGGTGAGGAAAATTTTTTTATTCGAGAGCTAACCTTAAATTTTTGCTAAAGTTACTGTTTTTTTGGTTGTTGTTGAAGTTTGCTATATCACGAATATCTTATCAATGTGCATCTCAAGTTTTGTATTGCCCTCACAGTGAAGTTAAATATAGCTTGAAATGTTGAATTGCAATTTCTGTGGAAAGTCAGTGAAGACAATCAAAGGTTATGTTCTTCATTGCAAACTGCATCGAAATGAACCACATTGTTTATTTAAGTGTTGTGGTGCCGGTTGCGGTAGGGCATTTGTCAGATATGGAGCATTTAAGGCACATTTCTACCGCAAGCATAACGTACCTGCTGCCCCTGTTAGTGTTAGGGCTGTTGTTAATACTTATAAATGCCAAGTTGCATTGTGTAAACACCAATGTCAAGAGATCAAGGATCTGTTAACACACTTGAAGGAACATATTGCTGAAGGATGTGCAGTAGGTTGTCCAGTGACTGGATGCAAAGGTGTTTTCAATATCAAATCTTCATTTACATCTCACATGTCGCGGAAACACAGAGATTTTTCAGACTGCAGTATCAGTGACTTGTACAGAGAATCTGCATCTCAGTCATCGGTTGCAACTGTTGTAACTGAATCAGATAGCTTTGGCCCTCAAGTGAATGAGGTAGAGACAGATGAAGGTGATATGGATATAGCAGAAAATTTTAGTGATCTTTTTCTCAGAAATGTCAGTTTGTTTTACTTAAAATTACAGGGGCAGTTTATGCTACCTGCTTCGACCATTCAGAATATTGTTGAGGAGATGCAAAACATTCACGACTTGGGTCAGACATATACTTTGAGCAGGGGCGCAATGAACAGTTTCAATGGGGGTATGCAAGACAGAATTTTGGGCCCCTTCCTTTAGATGAATGTTTGATTTTTATACCATAATGTGTAGCTATATAAAATTACTCAGTTGAGTGCGTTTATTTAGTTTTACAGGTCGCATTTGCAACTAAAAATAAATGAATGAAGCAAAAAAAAAAAAAGATTTATTCGAAAAACGAATACCATTTTAATCTGGAAAGGCAGAAAACATTCAATTGATTTTAAATAGGTCACTAAAAGAAGAATAATGAATGGAGAGGCATTTCTGAATTTATGGAAATCTATGGAAGCTAGTTTTAGAAGCTAAATGTGTACAATTATGTTTAGCCTATAATAGGCTAGTTCATTCTTCAGAGTTCATATTGATGATCTTATATAGTCCATTTAAAATTGTCTTACGAACTGACTGTATTCGTCAGAAAAACACAAAATAACTTAAATTCTCTTTATGTTGCTGTTCTCTGTATGTATGTGTGGTATTCCGTCCTCTGCTCATGACAATAAAGCGTGGCCGGCAAAATTAAAATTAATATTACCTTGATATTTAAGAGTATGCGCTTCGCACGCGCACGCCATTTGCCTGTGACACAGAAATTGCAAAAAGCACAATCGTCTAAAGTTTTAAATATGACGTTGATTTTTAAAAGTCAAAAGCATGCCGCAATCAAATGTGCTGCTGATGGGCATGAAAATTTAATTTCTGTGCACTGAAGGCTGTTTTTTGAAAAGCGATTAAAGATAATACTGCATGTTTTGGCATTTCGTAGTATATTGCAGTAGTTTATATTTGTTACGTAATGAGATGCACGGTGTTCTTTTTAATGTTCTTTTTCTTTAATATTCACAACACTTATCAACAAAACATTGATTAAAATTAAGAGACAAATTATATTAAACGAAATTCATTTGAAGCAAATATTTGAAGCAAACAAAAGTTAATTTAAACTTAAAATGATGTCTTACAACCCCCTTTGTATCGTCATATTATGCCTTCAAACCATTGCAACGCCCAATGGCGTTTAATATTAGAGTCTTAATAATGGAATTAAATTAAAACAAAACATTAACAACATTACAACAATATTTAAACACAACAAAACTCAAACATAAATATAAAACAGACATTCTTTATTAGGATACATGTTAAAAACAATCTGATATAGCGTTTAAAATAGCTGCACTTACTTTTTTGGGCAAAACCTCCGTTGCAAACCTGAATAAAAATGAATCACTTTCACTTTGAAAATGATTCGCTGTCACATTAAAACCAGCTTTTAGTCATTTAAAATTTAACTCAATTATGGCTTAGACAATTCTCCTATTTCATGTTTATTTAGAAAATACTATTTTTAACTACGCCTATTAAGTTATTGTCCGTCTTTAAAATGCAATAGTTATCAGCAGTCGCTATGCTAATATTGTATTAACACAAATATTTTTTATTTTTCATGAAACATACAGTTTGGGATCAGCATGAACGCTTTTTAGTGGCATGTGAGATCTTACCTTGAAATGTCAAACTGTAGGGCTGTCAACTATTTCTGGTAACTTTGCATAGCAAACCCACCAAACTGATCCCAAACCAAAATGTTGCCTACTCACCCATATCCATACCCGCACAATCAAATTAAAAACCACCAGAACCGCCAAATATGTAATTGCATCGCCATGCTTGCACGCTGTTTTTTTAAAAGTGTCTCACTTTTACTTAACACAACGTCATTCCCATAAGTTTTATATTAATTTACTTTACATTTTACTACAGTGTTATTATTTACGTGTACAATAAAAAAAAAAAAACGGAAAAGTGATGACGGTGGGGCCCTCTAGCGTACTTATGGGCCCATATGCCTGGCATACTCTGAACCCCCCCTAACGGCGCCCCTGACTTTGAGTAAACTTAGTTCATTGTTAAAAAATGAGACACCATTGTCAGATGAGGACATCACCAAAGTTTGTGAGTCTGTTAAAGGTTTCGATCTGTTTTCTGCATGTCATACAGGGCCGATGAGGACAGCATACTCAAGAACGCAGTCTTTCAAAAAAATGTTCAACTTTATTGAGCCTAAGAAATTGTTTTTAGGAAGAGATGAGAATCGGAGAGACAGGTTTGCCTATTATGTTCCAGTGAGGGAGACTTTAAAATGTTTGTTAGAGTCTGATCTATGGTTGAGTTGTGTATCAGGAGCGCACTCGACTGAGACTTCTGTGGATGTTCTAAGTGACATTAGTGATGGTCAAATATTTAAGAGCAAAGATTTTTTTGTGCAAAACCCATCCTGTTTAAAGTTAGTGCTATACCAGGATGCCTTTGAAGTTGTAAATCCTCTAGGCTCTGCAAAGACCAAACATAAAGTATTAGCTGTTTATGTGTCTGTTGCTAATCTGCCACTTCATGTACGGTCTGACACAGACCACATGTCACTTGTTTTATTGTGCAGAGAGAAAGATTTCAAAGAATTTGGCCATGCTAAGGTGTTCTCTGAATTTCTACGCGACTTGAAGGAATTGGAGGAGAATGGGATAGTGACATCTCATGAAACGGTAGTCAGAGGGACCTTGTATTGCATTGCTGGCGATAATTTGGGCTCGCATTGCATTGGGGGTTTTTCTGAAAATTTCAGTTGTTCTCAATATTTTTGTCGGTACTGTCTCATAACTCGATCTGAATTTCAGGGTGATGATCCAAATCTGTGTGGACCAGAGCGCACCATTGAGAAGTACGATTCTGCCATTGAGCGCCTCCAGACTGAAGATACATCAGAAGGAGTGAAGTTCAGGTCAGTTTTCAACTCTTTAAATTACTTCCATGTTTGTCAGCCAGGTCTGCCACCTTGTCTAGGCCATGACATCTTTGAGGGCATTTTGTCCTATGATGTTGCACTGTGTCTTAAGTATTTCGTAAAGACAAATAAATGGTTCACTTACTCCACTCTGAATCGGCGCATTAATCAGTTCAAATACTGTGCATCTGATGCTTCTACAAAGCCGTGTACAGTCAAGCCTCTAGCAAAGAAACTGTCAGGACAGGCCATACAGAACTGGAATTTTCTGAGGCTGCTGCCCCTTTTAATTGGTGACCTAGTGAAAGACACAGCTGATGATGTTTGGCAGTTGATTCTGCAGCTAAAAGACATTGTGGACATGGTATGCGCTCAGAAAATCTCTGTGCCTCAGGTTGCATTTCTTGATGTTCTAATTCAAGAATATTTAGAGTCAAGAAAAGCTCTGTTCCCAAACACTAAGCTGAAACCCAAGCATCATTATTTACGTCATTATCCGGCACTCATTTTGAAATTTGGCCCTTTGATCAGACTCTGGACGATGAGATTCGAGAGCAAGCACAGTTATTTCAAGACATGTGCAAGGAATTTAAAGAATTTCAAAAACCTCTGCTTTACTCTCTCCGAAAGACATCAAATGCTGCAGGCTTACCTCTCAGCAGGATCACTTGGCCAAGTTGTCCTGCAAGTCAAAGACAGTTCACCATTTTACCTGGAACTCTACAGTCAAGCCATTCAAGATGCAGTCAGACAGTTTGGCTTCACTGATATTGACACACAGGTCACAGTAGAAATGTCTTATAAGGGAACATTGTACAAAAAAGGACAATTCCTTGTGACTGGTAATATGGCTAACGTGGAGTTTGGTGAACTAATGCTTATTTTGATGAAAAATTACACTATTCATTTTATTGTGTCAGTGTACAGTGCTGAGTTCTTAGCTCATTTCCATATGTACTCCATTAAAAAGGACAATGAAAGGATGCACTGTCTGAACATCATTGACTTAATTGATTTCTATCCATTGCCATCTTACCAGAAGGATGGATATCAATTGGTTCCATTGAAACACAGTGTGCTGTCACAATAATGAATGCCTGTCTATGGTCTTTCATTCTTATGTAAACTGAACTTAATTCACTTTTTCATTCTTAGAAATGGATATTTCAGCGCAAAACAATATCAGAAGTTCCATTACTAAGGTGTTGCCAGACCTCCCAGACCCAATTCTAAACCTTGTGGAGGAGACACTACAATCATTGGGGGTTGAGACCACTGAGGATTTTCACTTTTTACAGGAGGCTGATCTTGCATCAGTTTTACGACCAATACAAGCGAGAAGATTGGTTGCTGCATGGAAACAAACCAGTAAGTACAAATCAACAGAATTTACTTGAACATATATCAATGGTTCAAACACCATTTGTTCATTTGATGTTCAGTTGAATACCAAACATTAGTTTTTATGCTCACAGAAAAAAAAACATATTGAAAAATGAGCACAGGAGCAAATTTGATTTTGATTTTGAAAACTGCTGCCTTATGCCAATGACGCTGGTGACTTTGGACAGACCACCATGTATACTTCACATACCGTAATTTCCCAACTATGAGCCACAATTTCTACACAAAATTTGCAAAAAAATCTATATCTCTGCGGCTTATACACATTACGTTTCAATCATCTTCCATCATATTCTCGTCAGAACAGTGAGCATATTCTATGATAGAAATTTTATATCTTCTCCAGGCAGAAGATTTTCATCTGTTTGATATTTCATTTGCAATTCTGAATATCAAATGAACTAATGGTACACATACCACCAATCAGTTTAATACATCTTTAATTTCATTATTTTTGTTTTACAGTTCAGAGCCCTGAAACCCACAGCCAGTCAGCCGTCAGTCCTTCAGTCTCACCTCTCACCTCTTCTAACTCCACTCACTCCTCACTCTCACCTTGCACCTCACCCAGCAATCTGATTAGAACTGCAGATTGGGTTGACAGCTTTCAGATTCCATGGGGAACATTTCCTGAAGACTTGATGCAGTGCTTGGAGAGAGGGAAAAGGCCAAGCCCACTTTTTCGGCGTGAAATGATCCGGATTGTTGTCTCTGCAATGATGAACACTTGTGCATCTCCAAGTAAACTAGAGTCTACAGAAGTTGCCAAAAAAATTGTTGCCAAGTATCCACAGTCCCTAAAAGATGTCATAGAAGGTGAGGTAGTGGGAGCAGGATATCACTCACTAGTCAAACAGCTACAAGCCCGCATTGACAACGTGAAGCGGCCTTCAGCACCAAGGATTAAGAGGCGTAAACCGGAAACGGGTGACTCAGACACAGATGAAATCCCAGCTGAGCAAAGGGCAGTTGTTCAGGACACATATGGCTGCATAAAGTGGAATTTGAAGTTCATGCCAGTCAGTGAGACATTGGAAAGCCAACAGGAGAAGAAGGATAAAATGAAGATGCTTCGTGAACAGCATACTTTCAGTCCAGAAGAGGTAAAAGCCCTTATGAAGTGCACTTACTACTCCCAACGTCAAGCAATAAACACAGGAACAGATCTCCAACACCTAATAGAAGAATGGCCTTTTTTATTTGAAGAAATTGGGAAGACCGTCCATTTCCTAGAGCTCACAGGACTACCACTTAAGGATACTTTTCTCAATAGTGTTGAAAAAAAGGGAAAACGGCTTTTGAACTTTATGACAACTGTCTGTGCAGACAAGAACAAACGGGTCTTGGAGACTGTAATAAAGCTGAAATTTCTGAGAGGGCCGTTGGAGGGCAGCTCAGGTGACATCAAGGATATGGTGCTGCTTATTCTCTCCTACTTCAATGAAAAAGAGGAGCACCTCTTCCACTACGTAGAGGAGACATGCCTGGCAAATGAAGTCCACGTGGAAAGCTTGCCTGTGACCCCTTGCATCATTGTATGTGGTAAGTTTATTCCAGTTTACTGAAGGGGTCTGTATGGACATGTTGCATAAAATGCACGGTCAAGTTTAAAGTGTAACTCGCACCAAAATGCATCCTGGGGTGCTGTTCTGAATGTACTCCAGTCAAACTTTTGTTTAAAAGCATAATTATGTCCGAAGTGCCACTTTTAAGGTTGTCCCTGTTGTTGTTTTCAGGTCAAATGGCTTTTTGAATGGGGAATCTTAGGGACACTACTATTTTGATACATGATCGCATCAAAATCCCTATTTTAAAAACACTAAGAAGGCTCAACACAACATGAAACTTTGAAGTATCATCAGTGTCTCTACACACGAACTTGAGCATTGAGAACATTGTTAGTGTACACATACTTTACTAAAAAGAAATTCGAACAACTTACTTGGTTTTTATGCTGGCCGCCAACTTGCCAGTCAAAAAGTGAGTTGTTCAAAACCTTTCTTTTTAGTAAACTCTTTGTACACCAACAATGTTTTCAATGCTCGAGTTCCTGTGTACAGACACTGATGATACTTCAATCAAAGTTTCATGTTGTGTCGAGCCATCTTAGTGTTTTAAAAATCGTGATTTTGAAGCAATCATGTATCGAAATAGTAGTGCCCGTACTATTCCCATTCAAAAGGAGATTTGACTAGAAACGACAATATGGAGAAGCTTAAAAGTGGCACTTCGGACGTATTTATGCTTTTAACCGAACGTTTGACTCGTGTACAATCACAAAAACACCCATCTTGGCAAGAGTTACGCTTTAAAAATGCTAGTCATATTTTGTACTGAGAAAGTAAAAGATCATGTAATGTGATTCACTTAAACAGTCTGCTCTGTTCTGTTATTGTGCATCATTCAAAACATTTTGTATTTGCACTATTGAATGGTAATAGCTGATGTGCTGTTCTTTGCAGGAACCTGCTGCTATGGTGCAAGGCAGTTCATGCTCAGCATAGACGGCAAGATTGTGAACGACCAAATCTCCAACTTCACCACTGCCATCTGCTTGATGTTTGGTAGCTACTACTGCCTGAACATCCACTATCCAGTAGATCTGGGATCCACCCTTGAGTTCCTTCAGAGGTAAAGTGTGTGTATGCACATTGTTTCTTTTTATTTACACATTTAAAACAAATCACTATATTAATTTATATGTTTGTGTTCACAAAGGTGTTTCTTCAACATCAACCCTGAGAGGGGCACAAAAGTTGAAACAAAGAAGAACAAGAAGCAGCTGACAGTAAACCCGAGAGTCCTCACCCTCATCGCAGATCTCGCTGATCATGAGTGGAGAGAGACAAATTAAACTGTGATATACATTTTGATTGCCTACCTTTATTATTTTGAAAATGGAAAATTTTATTTTTTAAATTTGCAAATTTTGATTTTAGTTAATGTAAGTTTTACATGAGTGAAGTGCAACGGATTTTAAAGTAAATTGGAATACTGTACTTTTAAGATGTGTTTGTGATCGTGATTTTTCATAATACAGTTTCAAGTGTAAGTGCGGAGTAATTTTAACCCAGGGTATTTTTTCAGCATGACAACAGGTCGACCAGCCCTTCAAGAGACATATTTCGTTGATCATAGTTTGACTGTCTTCGGTGCTAACAGCTCAAACAGCACTAACATTGCAGTGCTAAGGGTGGTGCGCCAAACTAATCAAAATCGCATCATTAAACTGATCAATGAAATCTGTCTCTCAAAGGGCTGGGTTGAAATTACTCTGGACTTATACTTTAAGTTCGTTATTTTTGTAATTGTACAACACAAACAGTTTGTTAAGTGTATACCACCAGTTTGTTTTTATTAGATGGAATGACTAAATCCTCAAAAAAAAACAACTGTGCAAATGTTATATTACAGTTCTGAAGTCAGTTTTTTCAATTACTATGCTGGAATTAGATTTTCTGAACATTCTCCAGACTCTAACCAACAACTTTAAGAAAATTAGAGGTATTAAAAATAGCATTATTCAAAACAAATGCAAAAGCCATGTCTTTGTTTGTATGTTTAAGTGTGGCTTGATTAATGGGAACTTTGTGTTTTGTTGTATTCCCTTTGAAAATTCAGTAGCTGTGTGTGATAAAAATAATGCCAGCAAACTGTATGTTCTCATGTGTTCTACTGTATTTTATGCGGTGATATTCTGGCAACCACAGCTGCCAGAAATTTACTGTAGATCAAACTGCAATAAAATACTGTGATATATGATACAGTTGTGATGTGTTTTTCATAGTGAAAGAATGTAATGGGTTTAACAGAATATGTGGTATTTCACATTAGTTTACTGTAAACAGCTTCACATTATTGATGTTGTTTAGCAGTAAAATAATGTGATAGATGATACAGTTGTGATGTTTTTTTTCATAGTGAAAGACTGTAATGGGGTTTACATAATATATTTTGTTTTTCACAGTAGTTTCTCGTTAACAGCTTCACATTATTGATGTTTTTTAGCAGGAAATTACCTTAAACAAG
This sequence comes from Paramisgurnus dabryanus, assembly GCF_030506205.2. NCBI lineage: Eukaryota > Metazoa > Chordata > Actinopteri > Cypriniformes > Cobitidae > Paramisgurnus > Paramisgurnus dabryanus. The sequence continues at coordinate 49,455,341 of NC_133340.1, read as the reverse complement.
TTTACAGTATATTTGTTTTTAATAGTAATTTACCTTAAAAACAGCTGTTTTAAACTCTGAAATTTACAGCTGGGAAAAAAGCTTACTGTAATGTCCTTTACATTGTCACCGTATTTTTAACAGTGAAGTTCTGGCAACCACAGCTGCCAGTATTTTACCGTAAATTTTACAGATTTTTTTTTACAGTGAAGACGTTGAACTCGTGTTAGTTCTTGATGATTCATGAGATATTAATGCATAAATGAATGCATATTTCATGCATGAATTTATACATGAATTCATGATAATTCATGTACCATTACCGTAAAGTGTTACCACAAAGGGTTATACACATTACTTTCATTTTAACTTAAAAAGACCATATTTGAGCTATTGAAGGGAAATGTTACAATAATTCAACATCTGTTTATTTGGTTTTTGTTTATTGGCACATTATTTGACAGATCAGTTGGTTAAATCTAAGCCCTAAAAACTGAGTGTGCATGTACCATGTACGCACTACAGCACTCAAATATTGCTCCTGGAGAGCTACTGTCCTGTAAATTTCAGCTCCAACTCCAATTTATTGCCCAAAGTATACTTGGGCAGTTCGCGTACGTGCACCATCTGCATGACCAAATTATCGTCATCAGGAAGGTCCACGGTTGTCCATACACCCAGTTTGCATGCAGCTCACTTTGTGGGACGGTGCGGATGGAATGCGTACAACAGCACATGCATGAAATTTTTTTGAAACAGGACACTCTACTATAAACAATATGCACAATGGCAATACACAGCTTTTGCACACATCATAGTTTTTCATCTTTTATTTTCTTTTTTTTCAAGAACAGAAAGCTAATGAGCATTTTCTTTACCATACCTGTTTTTACTTTCTGTTGTAATCTTTGTTTGCAATGTTGGATCCGCTACTTTTCTTCATCTATCCTGATTTTTTTATGTCCTGGAAATGGCGCTGTCCTGGCGGCCTGGTAGTGTAATTATTTGAATAAGAAATAATTTATACTATGTCTAAATATCCATGGTTAAGTATCCGGATGCGTTGGCGCATTAAATGGATGCGGAAAATCTAGCAATTAAAACAGCAGAACCAACAAATCCAAATGTTCAGGTTTACTTGAAAATTGCAGGCAGGTGTGTTGGAACTGAAATATGCAGAAAAATAACTATCCAGAAGCAAGATTCCCATTTTAAATGAACAATTATATTACTGCCCCAAGGCTAAGACTAGCATGAGTTAATATAATCTTTTCAATCGAGAAACATACATTGGTCCCCAAGTTTTCCCCTTTTTTGGGATCACTAACTGCCCCACTGGAAGATGTAGGCGGGCAAAGTAGAAGTGATCAGAAAGCAAGTCAATAAACTCCTGCGTGAGATCCAGAAGCTCAACCCCTGGATAGGATTCAAGGACCGCCTCCACAACCAACTGGTTCTCTGCACATGACATGGTGCAAGTGGAATATACAACCACACCTCCAGGACGCACTGCTGTTAGGGCCGAACTGACAAACAATAAAAATATACTTACTACCAGCCTTTATTACAATTACAAAGACACATCTTTCACTCCTATTTGGTCGCAATTTGACCATAAGGTGATCCTGTCAAACGGACTGTATTCACTAAACAAATTCTGGGTTAAAAAATAATTAAGATCTGAGCATAACTACAAAAATTGACATTCAATATAGACATTTATATGACTTTATCAAACAGATTTTGTCCTGTCAGACCTGGATTTTTTTTTTTTCTCAAATAGTTCTGGGTTTTTCCTGATTGATTCATGAAGTTTTATCATAGTATTTTCTTTAAGTCTTTCATTTAGCACACCTTGCTTAAAACCTAAAAGTTTTTAGTTGAATGTTTACATTCCTATATGAGTGTGTGAGTGTATCTGCTGTAGATATTTACCAGAGCAGCTCTTTCTGTAAGACTGGAAGTTGAGCTCTTTCCTTTAGCCGATGGGTATCAGGGGTATACAACCAACTCCGGTCATTAGAGCATGGGGCATCTACAAGCACCTGGCACAGAGAGACAGAACAACACACAAAGACAAACACACATCAGAGAGTAGCTTTACCTCCACAGGGAAAGAAAAAACATATGAGACTAAAGGGGAATGTTTCATGTTCACCTGGGGGGTGAGTTAACGTAACACAGAAGGACAACGAACACCAGTCGGTATGGGCCTCATTAGCTCTTACACTATCCTCTGTGAAATGGGCTGAGCAAATGAGAGAAAGGCTAACAGAGAGAAAGATATAGAGGAAACGAAGCACACCTAGGGCCAATAAACAAAAATACACCTGAGATAGAATCTTCTACATTGATTAACCCTTGTGTGGTGTTCGGGTCTGTGGGACCCGTTTTTAATGTTTACTTAAAGAAAAAATATGCAATTAATTGTTGTTTCAACCTCAGATTCATTGGCCTTGGCTCATTTTCTATAAAGAACATAAAAATAAACAACTTTATAATGACTGTACACTGTACACCCCCCTACACATTTATATTACATATGTGGTGTTCAGGTCCACTGGACCCGGGGGTAATAAGAGAGTGAAAATTGAATGTGCTATGTAACTTCACTTTGTTATTCTCCTATCTGGGACTCCTGTGAGTTCATGAGTGTGTTTGTATGTCTGTACATATGTGATGGATTCATGGCTGAGTTTTGTCCTTCTGCACTTGCTGTAACAGCGCAAAGATACAACATGTTATATATCAAGCATGAACACTTGACTGCCCCCACTGTCCCAAAAACTTTACCTTTTGTCTAAAAGGAACAATTCTACATTTTACTATTATATTCCTTACAAAATATAACCATGGTTGTATTATAGTAAAAGTGTAGTAATCATGGTAAATTGGTGTATTGATTACCATTCCTTGCCTGAACACATGAGTTTACCACAAAACCTATGGTGTGTGTGTGTGTGTGTGTGTGTGTGTGTGTGTTTGTGTGTGTGTGTGTGTGTATGAGTGTGTGAGAAAGAGTGAGAAATAGAGAAAGTATAATTTCATATCCAAGCATTTTCATCATTTTAGGTTGTAGCCAAAAGCAACACATTGTACTGCAGTGTGTGTGGACATAAGATAGACAGGAAGACACAGTATACGTCTATAAAATGCAAGAAATGCATATGCAACACAGCTACACAGTAAAAATCTGCTTCTTATGTGTTGTGTAGGCTGACATGAACAGGTTATGTGTTCAGTGTAGATAATGTGTTATAATACCGCATCTTTTCAGATGAGGCTTGTGCTGTGTAGACGGACACAAATGTGTACAATTTCAAACTAAGTTCAAATAATTAAATGTCAAAGTGATGAAAAACTTATTTGAGATGAAAAAGTGATGAAAATACTTATTTTATATAAACATCTGGGGGAGAATAGAACTTTCTTCTCTTATTTCATATTATCACAAAAACGAATGGCTCTTTAATCTATAAATAGTCCTGTACCAGTGGTAAATGACACATATTAACCATAAATTATGTCTATATTACTTGCAATAAGGCTAAAGTAATCATCTGTAAACAGTTATATATAAATTAGTATGACTGCATTGATTTAAGATACGAATAATACAGTGGGTCCACTAGACCCACAAACATTGTCTAAGTAACAGAAATATGAACACCACACGAGGGTTAAACAAGCAATTAACACAAGCAACAACAATTCCTTTGAAATATTTGGGAGAGCAGTAGACGAGACCCACTGAAAACACCAATATACTGCAACAATTCAATATTTTATGACACTAAGTATACAGTGAAGAGTATGTCCCATGGATCTTCTTAGTTATGTTTTTAAGAAATGAACATTGTTTTAATAATGGGTGTCTGACTTGATAACAAGCTATTTACGTGATTGTTCATTGTGCAGGTATAGGGCTTATTCGCAAACACCGGAAGTCGCTAACCCCGGCCATCTTGTTGACATGACATCTGTCCTGCCCCTAGCCGCACATAGATTTGAGTCGAGGGGAGCAGTAGCCTAATGGCTTCATCTCGTCTGTATTAAGAGAAGATGAGCTTGATTATTGTGGAACCATATCAAATAGACCCAATAGCCTTAAGTAAAGATCCGTCCTTATTGCCAGCCGTAACTTATCCGGATATTTATAACTATATCGTTCATACAGTATCCGCATTCATCATACAAGCACTGAAGGGCCGTTCACATTATAACGATAACTATATCATCGTCCACATCACCAAACAATACGTTTATGCTAATTCGCTCACGGCACTCGCGCAAATCACTTGCCTTTAATATTGCTTGTAATAAAAACTTTTGCAGATGTCCTCAACACGCTGCGTTTCGCGTAACTCTAAACAGTGAATCTAATAGTTTGTGTAATCTCTTACCTTTTGGCATAACAGTTAGTTAATGTAATCGATTAAAAAGCATTACGTAGTCAATTTTCACAGCAACTGCAGGTAATCTTATGTTATAGACCTCAGCAATGATCTTTACTGTCATTTTAAGTGCTCGTGCACTTGCAGTTGAAATAGATTTTAATGCTATCAATGGTTTATCCTTCATCAGGTGGGAAAAAACGCTCAGAAAGTGATCCCAATGATGTCGTTCATTGTATCTGTATCCTTATAGTTTTGGTGTGAGCTCCGCTATTCTGATTAATATAAAACGATTTTCAAAACTATATTTTTTATAGTTATCGTTACAATGTGGATGGCCCTTAATTCCCTACCTAGTATCAATGCCAGACCTATTATGTTCATATAGTTATTAATACTAATTTAATAACTGTCTCAATTTATGCCAGCTTATTTGAAAGAGCAGTTTCAGCCACTGCTTACAGCTAACCATATGTGATCAAATTATGGGGACAGACTTTGCTGTGAGCATATATCCCTAACGTTACCTGTGGTAAAATGATGGGAACAGACTTTGTTATTGGGAGTCTATCCTTCGCTGGTTCAACTCCTCTGTCTCCTTCCTTTCATGTTTTCTGACAGTCGGTATCGCATAAAAACTAATTCTGGGGTTCTTTTTGCTGTTGTTAGAACATCCGTGTATTACACCACACACCATCGCGTGGTTTAAAAAAAACGATAATACCATGCATAATACCCACGCTGCCTCGCTTGTCAATTGACAGACTGACAGTTCTATGTCAACAATATGGCCGCCGCGAACATTGATGACGTAGATCGAATAACCCCTATTGTTAACCCCCAGGGGTTCAAAAACGCAGCGCCGCGTTTTGACGTGTTTCTCCTTATCATAGCAGAATCAAGTTAAAATACTCCATCATTAATAATCATACACTTACGTGTTTGACATCATTTGAAACTGTCTTTAATTAGTGTACATTCACATCTGGTTTATCTTTGGTAAAAAAATTTATTTTATTACCACTGTGTCTTCCTTGTGTTGATAATACAGTTAAAGGGTTCTAAAAGCTTATCCGAATCTAACAAAATTCTTCAGATAAATTATCATGACATGTAAATCCGTATTTACTTGCGTATGTGTGTCACTAAAAGTTCTCCAGATGCCAGTGTTTTCTTTGTGCTTCCATCAAACAGTACACACGAAGGACATACACATACACAAACCAGTGTTTCCCATACATAGGCTCTATTTGGGCGCTGCGCCCAGGTAAATTGTGACCCGCCCAGGAAAAAAAATCACTTTACGAATTTCCGTATTTTCTGAACTCGACTGGATGACCCGTGTTTTGTTGAGAGAGAGAAAGAGAGAAAGAGAGAGAGAGAGAGAGAGAGAGAGAGAGGTGTTGAGAAAGAGAATTTGAATTTTGAATCTACTTTATTCTACAAGTTTTACACAACAAACATTCCTCATATTACAAAACACCTAAAACCCACACAGCAATTACAAATTATTCAACCCAAATTGAAGCTAGCATGATGTTAGCATGATTAGCATGAAGCTAGCATGATGCTAGCATGATTAGCATGAAGCTAGCATGATGCTAGCATGATTAGCATGAAGCTAACATGATGCTAGCATTATTAGCATGAAGCTAGCATGATGCTAGCATGATTAGCATGAAGCTAGCATGATGCTAGCATGAAGCTAGCATGATGCTAGCATGATTAGCATGAAGCTAACATGATGCTAGCATTATTAGCATGAAGCTAGCATGATGCTAGCATGATTAGCATGAAGCTAGCATGATGCTAACATGATTAGCATGAAGCTAGCATGATGCTAGCATGATTAGCATGAAGCTAGCATGATGCTAGCATGATTAGCATGAAGCTAGCATGATGTTAACATGATTAGCATGAAGCTAGCATGATTAGCATGAAGCTAGCATGAAGCTAACATGATTAGCATGAAGATAGAATGAAGCTAACATTTATTCCGTTGCTAGGGTACTAAGTTTGGTTGCTAAGGAGAAAATTGGCATCCCATAATGATCAACCTTCAAGCCACAAGTAAAACGGTCCAACCCCCGTGTCGCTATGATGTTCTGAAGCGGAGATATAAGGCTTTGTTTATTCCGTTGCTAGGGTACTAAGTTTGGTTGCTAGGGAGAAAATTGGCATCCCATAATGATCAACCTTCAAGCCACAAGTAAAACGGTCCAACCCCCATGTCTCTATGATGTTCTGAAGCGGAGATATAAGGCTTTGTTTATTCCGTTGCTAGGGTACTAAGTTTGGTTGCTAGGGAGAAAATTGGCATCCCATAATGATCAACCTTCAAGCCACAAGTAAAACGGTCCAACCCCCGTGTCTCTATGATGTTCTGAAGCGGAGATATAAGGCTTTGTTTATTCCGTTGCTAGGGTACTAAGTTTGGTTGCTAGGGAGAAAATTGGCATCCCATAATGATCAACCTTCAAGCCACAAGTAAAACGGTCAAACCCCCGTGTCTTTAAGATGTTCTGAAGCGGAGATAAAAGGCTTTGTTTATTCCGTTGCTAGGGTACTAAGTTTGGTTGCTAGGGAGAAAATTGGCATCCCATAATGATCAACCTTCAAGCCACAAGTAAAACGGTCCAACCCCCATGTCTCTATGATGTTCTGAAGCGGAGATATAAGGCTTTGTTTATTCCGTTGCTAGGGTACTACGTTTGGTTGCTAGGGAGAAAATTGGCATCCCATAATGATCAACCTTCAAGCCACAAGTAAAACGGTCCAACCCCCGTGTCTCTATGATGTTCTGAAGCGGAGATATAAGGCTTTGCTTATTCCGTTGCTAGGGTACTAAGTTTGGTTGCTAGGGAGAAAAATGGCATCCCATAATGATCACACTTAAAGCCACAAGTAAAACGGTCCAACCCCCGTGTCTCTACAATGTTCTGATGCTGAGATATAAGGCTTTGTTTATTCCGTTGCTAGGGTACTAAGTTTGGTTGCTAGGGAGGAAATTGGCATCCCATAATAATCAACCTTCAAGCCACAAGTAAAACGGTCCAACCCCCGTGTCTCAATGATGTTCTGAAGCGGAGATATAAGGCTTTGTTTATTCCGTTGCTAGGGTACTAAGTTTGGTTGCTAGGGAGAAAAATGGCATCCCATAATGATCACACTTGAAGCTCCACTGTGTAAGATCTACTCCCATCTAGCGGTGAAAGTCTATATGACAAGCAACTGAATAATACTTTCTAGCCCCCCCCATTCGGAACGCGTTTTAACTCGTACGGTGGCCCGGCCGTGTCATGCCAAGGTTAACATGGCTTCCAGTAGCTACAAAGCAAAAGCAATGAGAAAAAAATGAACAATTTGCAATGTCCTTTGCCTGTGATCCATCAAAGCACACAGATTTATGTTTAACATGAAAAAAGTCTGATTGTCATGATATGTCCGCTTAAAATCACATACAAAAAGCAACCATGACGGGTTTAAATGGACGCGAACTAATATTATGTCAAAGTACAATGCTTATGTTTTAAGTAAACATTACATGTCCTTGTATATGTAAGAGCTTTCTCTCATATTGGTGAAAAAAGATCGCGCAACTTTCACACGCTTGTAAAATGAAACGAAAGACGCGCAGATCAGACGCTTTTATCAATGAAAGGCTAAAAATAGCGCTGTCACCGTGTGTTTGTGCTAGAGGTCAGAAAAGATGAAAAACATTTATCTCAGTACCTCAGATTACATAAATGGGCGGAGAGACGGCGTGTGGCTGTTCAACACATTAAACCACATGCATGTTTACACTAACAAGTGTTATGCATAATCATGCTAAAGTTAGCCAAGGAACTATAAAACTTCAAGTTTACAACATGGACTGTATAGATGTAAACGAATATGCTGAATTACCTGTGGAGAATATAGAAAGTGTCCCAGTCAGTCAGTGTCCCTTGAGCCCCATCTTGGAAAACTAACTCCAATAGTGACTTTGGTCTTGATGTTTTTCCTGTCACGTTGTCGTTTAAAATCCCCGTTTCGCTTCCTTGGCGATTTGTTTTAATGTCCTCGAGAATATGTCTTCAACAGGCTTTCAAATCAAAGCATTAGATCGCAGGTTCATCACGTTGTGCGGTTGTTGTAAAATCCGAAGGACTCAGCTACGCAGGTCACAGGCTGGATACGTCATCAAGCCTGGTTTATTTAAAAAAACTGACCATTACATTCGCAAGTCATACGCATATTACATCAATTTACAATTAACTAAGAATAATTGTCAGCTTTATAATTGTTAATATTCTGAAATAAGACTGTCTTGATGACGTATACCGCCTACACATGCAACCTCCGAAGGCTTCAGCTATCGGCCAGCATGAGTGTAGAGTGAAAGCGCGAAAGGCGGAGCTTGAATTTCAGGAATGTCCCTCGTCGGCGAATGTATTTCAAAGATGGAGGCACAACATGGATTCAGCCAGAGAGCGCTTCGACGGTATGCATTTTAAATAGCAGATTCTACACTTACGAGAATACTTTCATTAGTGGGTGGGAAGTAATTACACATGAATGAGCACATACTTTTGAAAGAAAACATGGGTTTTTGTTAAGAATTAACTCAATAAAGTACACAGTAGAGCTTTAAAGCCACAAGTAAAACGGTCCAACCCCCGTGTCTCTACAATGTTCTGATGCTGAGATATAAGGCTTTGTTTATTCCGTTGCTAGGGTACTAAGTTTGGTTGCTAGGGAGGAAATTGGCATCCCATAATAATCAACCTTCAAGCCACAAGTAAAACGGTCCAACCCCCGTGTCTCTGAGATGTTCTGAAGCGGAGATATAAGGCTTTGTTTATTCCGTTGCTAGGGTACTAAGTTTGGTTGCTAGGGAGAAAATTGGCATCCCATAATGATCAACCTTCAAGCCACAAGTAAAACGGTCCAACCCCCGTGTCTCTATGATGTTCTGAAGCGGAGATATAAGGCTTTGTTTATTCCGTTGCTAGGGTACTAAGTTTGGTTGCTAGGGAGAAAATTGGCATCCCATAATGATCAACCTTCAAGCCACAAGTAAAACGGTCCAACCCCCGTGTCTCTATGATGTTCTGAAGCGGAGATATAAGGCTTTGTTTATTCCGTTGCTAGGGTACTAAGTTTGGTTGCTAGGGAGAAAATTGGCATCCCATAATGATCAACCTTCAAGCCACAAGTAAAACGGTCCAACCCCCATGTCTCTATGATGTTCTGAAGCGGAGATATAAGGCTTTGTTTATTCCGTTGCTAGGGTACTACGTTTGGTTGCTAGGGAGAAAATTGGCATCCCATAATGATCAACCTTCAAGCCACAAGTAAAACGGTCCAACCCCCGTGTCTCTATGATGTTCTGAAGCGGAGATATAAGGCGTTGTTTATTCCGTTGCTAGGGTACTAAGTTTGGTTGCTAGGGAGAAAAATGGCATCCCATAATGATCACACTTAAAGCCACAAGTAAAACGGTCCAACCCCCGTGTCTCTACAATGTTCTGATGCTGAGATATAAGGCTTTGTTTATTCCGTTGCTAGGGTACTAAGTTTGGTTGCTAGGGAGGAAATTGGCATCCCATAATAATCAACCTTCAAGCCACAAGTAAAACGGTCCAACCCCGTGTCTCTATGATGTTCTGAAGCGGAGATATAAGGCTTTGTTTATTCCGTTGCTAGGGTACTAAGTTTGGTTGCTAGGGAGAAAAATGGCATCCCATAATGATCACACTTAAAGCCACAAGTAAAACGGTCCAACCCCCGTGTCTCTACAATGTTCTGATGCTGAGATATAAGGCTTTGTTTATTCCGTTGCTAGGGTACTAAGTTTGGTTGCTAGGGAGGAAATTGGCATCCCATAATAATCAACCTTCAAGCCACAAGTAAAACGGTCCAACCCCCGTGTCTCTGAGTTTTCTGAAGCGGAGAAATAAGGCTTTGTATATTCCGTTGCTAGGGTACTAAGTTTGGTTGCTAGGGAGAAAATTGGCATCCCATAATGATCAACCTTCAAGCCACAAGTAAAACGGTCCAACCCCTGTGTCTCTATGATGTTCTGAAGCGGAGATATAAGGCTTTGTTTATTCCGTTGCTAGGGTACTAAGTTTGGTTGCTAGGGAGAAAATTGGCATCCCATAATGATCAACCTTCAAGCCACAAGTAAAACGGTCCAAACCCCGTGTCTCTATGATGTTCTGAAGCGGAGATATAAGGCTTTGTTATTCCGTTGCTAGGGTACTAAGTTTGGTTGCTAGGGAGAAAATTGGCATCCCATAATGATCAACCTTCAAGCCACAAGTAAAACGGTCCAACCCCCGTGTCTCTATGATGTTCTGAAGCGGAGATATAAGGCTTTGTTTATTCCGTTGCTAGGGTACTAAGTTTGGTTGCTAGGGAGAAAATTGGCATCCCATAATGATCAACCTTCAAGCCACAAGTAAAACGGTCCAACCCCCATGTCTCTACGACACTCTAAAGTAAAGATATTCCATCTGGGACGCTTTTATTCCCTTATATGGGCATGTTTCCTGCCCCATTATAAGTCAATGGGAAATTTTGGGGGCCTCTTACACCCCAGGGGTATAGCTTACACCCCATTGTGATGTATGTTCTTACAGAGCCTGTCAGCCACCTTAAATGTGGTAAGCCACAAGTTTCTACAAGTTTCTCACTCACAGCTATGACCCGTCAAAGTTTGTCTCAATGTTAAGTCAATGGAAATTTTGGGGTGTTCGAGCCCCCCGTTTAGGAATTCGGAAGGTCCCATCAGTTAGAAAAGATATAGCACACTAAGTCAGACCAGTCTGAAGGTCCGTGGAAAATTTGGTGCATGTATTCGGTTGCTAGGGTACTGTATTTGGTTGCTAGGGAAAAAAATGGCATCCACTAGTGATTACCCTCCGAGTCACGAGTCAAACGGTCCAACCCCCGTGTCTCTACGATGTTCTGATGCGGAGATATAAGGCTTTGTTTACTCTGTTGCTAGGGTACTGTATTTGGTTGCTAGGGAAAAAAATTGCATCCACTAGTGATTACCCTCCGAGTGACGAGTAAAACGGTCCAACCCCCTTGTCTCTACGATGTTCTGATGCGAAGATATAAGGCTTTGTTTATTCCGTTGCTATGGTGTTCATATTTGGTTGCTAGGGGCGTGGCTTAACACCTCTTGGCATCCACTAGTGATTACCCTTCGAGTCACGAGTAAAACGGTCCAACCCCCTTGTCTCTACGATGTTCTGATGCGAAGATATAAGGCTTTGTTTATTCCGTTGCTAGGGTGTTCATATTTGGTTGCTAGGGGCGTGGCTTAACACCTCTTGGCATTAACTAGTGAATACCCTTCGAGTCACGAGTAAAACGGTCCAACCCCCGTGTCTCTACGATGTTCTGATGTGGAGATATTAGGCTTTGTTTATTCGGTTGCTAGGGTACTGTATTTGGTTGCTAGGGAAAAAAATGGCATCCACTAGTGATTACCCTCCGAGTCACGAGTCAAACGGTCCAACCCCCGTGTCTCTACGATGTTCTGATGCGGAGATATAAGGCTTTGTTTACTCTGTTGCTAGGGTACTGTATTTGGTTGCTAGGGAAAAAAATTGCATCCACTAGTGATTACCCTCCGAGTCATGAGTCAAACGGTCCAACCCCCGTGTCTCTACGATGTTCTGATGCGGAGATATAAGGCTTTGTTTACTCTGTTGCTAGGGTACTGTATTTGGTTGCTAGGGGAAAAAATGGCATCCACTAGTGATTACCCTCCGAGTCACGAGTCAAACGGTCCAAACCCCATGTCTCTACGATGTTCTGATGCGGAGATATAAGGCTTTGTTTACTCTGTTGCTAGGGTACTGTATTTGGTTGCTAGGGAAAAAAATGGCATCCACTAGTGATTACCCTCCGAGTCATGAGTCAAACGGTCCAACCCCCATGTCTCTATGATGTTCTGATGTGGAGATATAAGGCTTTGTTTACTCTGTTGCTAGGGTACTGTATTTGGTTGCTAGGGGCGTGGCTTGGGAGTGGCCAATGATGTGCCCAGTGATTACACTCCGAGTCACAAGTAAAACGGTCCAACCCCCGTGTCTCTACGATGTTCTGATGCGGAGATATAAGGCTTTGTTTACTCTGTTGCTAGGGTACTGTATTTGGTTGCTAGGGGCGTGGCTTGGGAGTGGCCAATTATGTGCCCAGTGATTACACTCCGAGTCACAAGTAAAACGGTCCAACCCCCGTGTCTCTACGATGTTCTGATGCGGAGATATAAGGCTTTGTTTACTCTGTTGCTAGGGTACTGTATTTGGTTGCTAGGGGCGTGGCTTTGGAGTGGCCAATGATGTGCCCAGTGATTACACTCCGAGTCACAAGTAAAACGGTCCAAACCCCATGTCTCTACGATGTTCTGATGCGGAGATATAAGGCTTTGTATATTCGGTTGCTAGGGTGCTCAAATTTGGTTGCTAGGGGCGTGGCTTGGGAGTGGCCAATGATGTGCCCAATTGTTACACCCCTAGTCACAAGTAAAACGGTCCAACCCCCGTGTCTCTACGATGTTCTGATGCCGAGATATAACTGTTTGTATTTTATGTTGCTAGGGTGCTCAAAAGTGGTTGCTAGGGGCGTGGCTTAGTAAGTCTGTAAGGATCCTGAGAGACTGATTGGATGCCTGAGTAAAATGAGCCCACCCCCATGTCTCTATGACACTGTGGTGCAAAGATATCCATCCGGGCATTTTATAATGGCAGTCTATGGTATAGGTTGCTAGGGTGCCCAAAATGGTTGCTATGGTAACCTTACACCCCATTGTGGGGGACGTCCTGACAGAGTCTAGCATCCTCTGTAAATTTAGTAACCCACATGTTTCTATGAAATCCTGGCTCGGACCTATGACCCGTCAAAATTTTTGCAATGGTAAGTCTATGGGATTTTGCCCCATTGACTTTTCATTGGGGCACTTTTGGGCACCTCTTACACCCCAGGGGTACAACTTACACCCCATTGTGATCCATGTTCTTACAGAGCCTACCACCCTCTTCAAATGTTGTAACCCACATGTTTCTACAAAATCCTCGAGCGGAGCTATGACTCGTCAAAGTTGGGCGCAATGTTAAGTCAATGGGATTTTTTGGGTGGTTTTTCGCCCCCCTTTCAGAAATCCTGCACCCGATCGCTTATAAAAGTCATAGCACACCTCTCCTCAATAAGCCGGTCGATTTGAGCCCTAATTTATGGTTCTACGACAAAGCGTGCGGGACGAGTTACGCGCCGAAAAAGTGTCCAGAAAAAGAATAATAATAATAATAATAATAACTAGATAGGTACATTTCCTGAAGAAAATGTGAGTGGTGCTTGCCGTGGCAAAATTCTCGGGACAATATATGATTATACTCCAACCCAAAAGTAAAACGTTCCAACCCCCGTGTCTCTACGATGTTCTGATGCGGAGATATAAGGCTTTGTTTAAACTGTTGCTAGGGTACTGTATTTGGTTGCTAGGGAAAAAATTGGCATCCACTGGTGATTACACTCTAAGTCACAAGTCAAACGGTCCAACCCCCGTGTCTCTATGATGTTCTGATGTGGAGATATAAGGCTTTCTTTACTCTGTTGCTAGGGTAATGTATTTGGTTGCTAGGGAGAAAATTGGCATCCACTAGTGATTACACTCCGAGTCACGAGTCAAACGGTCCAAACCCCGTGTCTCTACGATGTTCTGATGCGGAGATATAAGGGTTTGTTTACTCTGTTGCTAGGGTACGGTATTTGGTTGCTAGGGAAAAAAATGGCATCCACTAGTGATTACCCTCCGAGTCATGAGTCAAACGGTCCAACCCCCATGTCTCTACGATGTTCTGATGTGGAGATATAAGGCTTTGTTTACTCTGTTGCTAGGGTACTGTATTTGGTTGCTAGGGGCGTGGCTTGGGAGTGGCCAATGATGTGCCCAGTGATTACACTCCGAGTCACAAGTAAAACGGTCCAACCCCCGTGTCTCTACGATGTTCTGATGCGGAGATATAAGGCTTTGTTTACTCTGTTGCTAGGGTACTGTATTTGGTTGCTAGGGGAGTGGCTTGGGAGTGGCCAATGATGTGCCCAGTGATTACACTCCGAGTCACAAGTAAAACGGTCCAAACCCCGTGTCTCTACGATGTTCTGATGCGGAGATATAAGGCTTTGTTTACTCTGTTGCTAGGGTACTGTATTTGGTTGCTAGGGGCGTGGCTTGGGAGTGGCCAATGATGTGCCCAGTGATTACACTCCGAGTCACAAGTAAAACGGTCCAAACCCCGTGTCTCTACGATGTTCTGATGCGGAGATATAAGGCTTTGTTTATTCGGTTGCTAGGGTGCTCAAATTTGGTTGCTAGGGGCGTGGCTTGGGAGTGGCCAATGATGTGCCCAATTGTTACACCCCTAGTCACAAGTAAAACGGTCCAACCCCCGTGTCTCTACGATGTTCTGATGCCGAGATATAACTGTTTGTATTTTATGTTGCTAGGGTGCTCAAAAGTGGTTGCTAGGGGCGTGGCTTAGTAAGTCTGTAAGGATCCTGAGAGACTGATTGGATGCCTGAGTAAAATGAGCCCACCCCCATGTCTCTATGACACTGCGGTGCAAAGATATCCATCCGGGCATTTTATAATGGCAGTCTATGGTATAGGTTGCTAGGGTGCCCAAAATGGTTGCTATGGTAACCTTACACCCCATTGTGGGGGACGTCCTGACAGAGTCTAGCACCCTCTTCAAATTTAGTAACCCACATGTTTCTATGAAATCCTGGCTCAGACCTATGACCCGTCAAAATTTTTGCAATGGTAAGTCTATGGGATTTTGCCCCATTGACTTTTCATTGGGGCACTTTTGGGCACCTCTTACACCCCAGGGGTACAACTTACACCCCATTGTGATCCATGTTCTTACAGAGCCTACCACCCTCTTCAAATGTTGTAACCCACATGTTTCTACAAAATCCTCGAGCGGAGCTATGACTCGTCAAAGTTGGGCGCAATGTTAAGTCAATGTGATTTTTTGGGTGGTTTTTCGCCCCCCTTTCGGAAATCCTGCACCCGATCGCTTATAAAAGTCATAGCACACCTCTCCTCAATAAGCCGGTCGATTTGAGCCCTAATTTATGGGTCTACGACAAAGCGTGCGGGACGAGTTACGCGCCGAAAAAGTGTCCAGAAAAAGAATAATAATAATAATAATAACTAGATAGGTACATTTCCTGCAGAAAATGTGAAGTGGTGCTTGCCGTGTCAAAATACCCGGGACAATATATGATTATACTCCAACCCAAAAGTAAAATGGTCCAACCCCCGTGTCTCTACGATGTTCTGATGCGGAGATATAAGGCTTTGTTTACTCTGTTGCTAGGGTACTGTATTTGGTTGCTAGGGAAAAAAATGGCATCCACTAGTGATTACCCTCCGAGTCATGAGTCAAACGGTCCAACCCCCATGTCTCTACGATGTTCTGATGTGGAGATATAAGGCTTTGTTTACTCTGTTGCTAGGGTACTGTATTTGGTTGCTAGGGGCGTGGCTTGGGAGTGGCCAATGATGTGCCCAGTGATTACACTCCGAGTCACAAGTAAAACGGTCCAACCCCCTTGTCTCTACGATGTTCTGATGCGGAGACATAAGGCTTTGTTTACTCTGTTGCTAGGGTACTGTATTTGGTTGCTAGGGGCGTGGCTTGGGAGTGGCCAATTATGTGCCCAGTGATTACACTCCGAGTCACAAGTGAAACGGTCCAACCCCCGTGTCTCTACGATGTTCTGATGCGGAGATATAAGGCTTTGTTTATTCGGTTGCTAGGGTGCTCAAATTTGGTTGCTAGGGGCGTGGCTTGGGAGTGGCCAATGATGTGCCCAATTGTTACACCCCTAGTCACAAGTAAAACGGTCCAAACCCCGTGTCTCTACGATGTTCTGATGCGGAGATATAAGGCTTTGTTTATTCGGTTGCTAGGGTGCTCAAATTTGGTTGCTAGGGGCGTGGCTTGGGAGTGGCCAATGATGTGCCCAATTGTTACACCCCTAGTCACAAGTAAAACGGTCCAACCCCCGTGTCTCTACGATGTTCTGATGCCGAGATATAACTGTTTGTATTTTATGTTGCTAGGGTGCTCAAAAGTGGTTGCTAGGGGCGTGGCTTACTAAGTCTGTAAGGATCCTGAGAGACTGATTGGATGCCTGAGTAAAATGAGCCCACCCCCATGTCTCTATGACACTGTGGTGCAAAGATATCCATCCGGGCATTTTATAATGGCAGTCTATGGTATAGGTTGCTAGGGTGCCCAAAATGGTTGCTATGGTAACCTTACACCCCATTGTGGGGGACGTCCTGACAGAGTCTAGCACCCTCTTCAAATTTAGTGACCCACATGTTTCTATGAAATCCTGGCTCGGACCTATGACCCGTCAAAATTTTTGCAATGGTAAGTCTATGGGATTTTGCCCCATTGACTTTTCATTGGGGCACTTTTGGGCACCTCTTACACCCCAGGGGTACAACTTACACCCCATTGTGATCCATGTTCTTACAGAGCCTACCACCCTCTTCAAATGTTGTAACCCACATGTTTCTACAAAATCCTCGAGCGGAGCTATGAACCGTCAAAGTTGGGCGCAATGTTAAGTCAATGGGATTTTTTGGGTGGTTTTTCGCCCCCCTTTCGGAAATCCTGCACCCGATCGCTTATAAAAGTCATAGCACACCTCTCCTCAATAAGCCGGTCGATTTGAGCCCTAATTTATAGGTCTACGACAAAGCGTGCGGGACGAGTTACGCGCCGAAAAAGTGTCCAGAAAAAGAAGAATAATAATAATAATAATAATAAGTATGCAAGATAGTAATAGTGATGCTTTGCATAAATGCAAGCACCACTAATAATAAGTATGCAAGATAGTAATAGTGATGCTTTGCATAAATGCAAGCACCACTAATAATAACTAGATAGGTACATTTCCTGAAGAAAATGTGAGTGGTGCTTGCCGTGGCAAGTTTCGTGGGACAATTTATGATTATACTCCAAGCCAAAAGTAAAATGGTCCAACCCCCTTGTCTCTACGATGTTCTGAAGCAGAGATATAAGGATTTGTTTACTCTGTTGCTAGGGTACTGTATTTGGTTGCTAGGGGAAAAAATGGCATCCACTAGTGATTACCCTCCGAGTCACGAGTCAAACGGTCCAACCCCCATGTCTTTACGATGTTCTGATGCAGAGTTAAAAGGCTTTGTTTACTCTGTTGCTAGGGTACTGTATTTGGTTGCTAAGGAAAAAATGGCATCCACTAGTGATTACCCTCCAAGACACGAGTCAAACGATCCAACCCCCGTGTCTCTACGATGTTCTGATGCGGAGATATAAGGCTTTGTTTACTCTGTTGCTAGGGTACTGTATTTGGTTGCTAGGGAAAAAAATTGCATCCACTAGTGATTACCCTCCGAGTCACGAGTCAAACGGTCCAACCCCCGTGTCTCTACGATGTTCTGATGCGGAGATATAAGGCTTTGTTTACTCTGTTGCTAGGGTACTGTATTTGGTTGCTAGGGAAAAAAATGGCATCCACTAGTGATTACCCTCCGAGTCACGAGTCAAACGGTCCAACCCCCGTGTCTCTACGATGTTCTGATGCGGAGATATAAAGCTTTGTTTACTCTGTTGCTAGGGTACTGTATTTGGTTGCTAGGGAAAAAAATGGCATCCACTAGTGATTACCCTCCGAGTCATGAGTCAAACGGTCCAACCCCCATGTCTCTACGATGTTCTGATGTGGAGATATAAGGCTTTGTTTACTCTGTTGCTAGGGTACTGTATTTGGTTGCTAGGGGCGTGGCTTGGGAGTGGCCAATGATGTGCCCAGTGATTACACTCCGAGTCACAAGTAAAACGGTCCAACCCCTGTGTCTCTACGATGTTCTGATGCGGAGATATAAGGCTTTGTTTACTCTGTTGCTAGGGTACTGTATTTGGTTGCTAGGGGCGTGGCTTGGGAGTGGCCAATTATGTGCCCAGTGATTTCACTCCGAGTCACAAGTAAAACGGTCCAACCCCCGTGTCTCTACGAAGTTCTGATGCGGAGATATAAGGCTTTGTTTACTCTGTTGCTAGGTTACTGTATTTGGTTGCTAGGGGCGTGGCTTGGGAGTGGCCAATGATGTGCCCAGTGATTACACTCCGAGTCACAAGTAAAACGGTCCAAACCCCGTGTCTCTACGATGTTCTGATGCGGAGATATAAGGCTTTGTTTATTCGGTTGCTAGGGTGCTCAAATTTGGTTGCTAGGGGCGTGGCTTGGGAGTGGCCAATGATGTGCCCAATTGTTACACCCCTAGTCACAAGTAAAACGGTCCAACCCCCGTGTCTCTACGATGTTCTGATGCCGAGATATAACTGTTTGTATTTTATGTTGCTAGGGTGCTCAAAAGTGGTTGCTAGGGGCGTGGCTTAGTAAGTCTGTAAGGATCCTGAGAGACTGATTGGATGCCTGAGTAAAATGAGCCCACCCCCATGTCTCTATGACATTGTGGTGCAAAGATATCCATCCGGGCATTTTATAATGGCAGTCTATGGTATAGGTTGCTAGGGTGCCCAAAATGGTTGCTATGGTAACCTTACACCCCATTGTGGGGGACGTCCTGACAGAGTCTAGCACCCTCTTCAAATTTAGTAACCCACATGTTTCTATGAAATCCTGGCTCGGACCTATGACCCGTCAAAATTTTTGCAATGGTAAGTCTATGGGATTTTGCCCCATTGACTTTTCATTGGGGCACATTTGGGCACCTCTTACACCCCAGGGGTACAACTTACACCCCATTGTGATCCATGTTCTTACAGAGCCTACCACCCTCTTTAAATGTTGTAACCCACATGTTTCTACAAAATCCTCGAGCGGAGCTATGGCTCGTCAAAGTTGGGCGCAATGTTAAGTCAATGGGATTTTTTGGGTGGTTTTTCGCCCCCCTTTCGGAAATCCTGCACCCGATCGCTTATAAAAGTCATAGCACACCTCTCCTCAATAAGCCGGTCGATTTGAGCCCTAATTTATGGGTCTACGACAAAGCGTGCGGGACGAGTTACGCGCCGAAAAAGTGTCCAGAAAAAGAAGAATAATAATAATAATAACTAGATAGGTACATTTCCTGAAGAAAATGTGAAGTGGTGCTTGCCGTGGCAAATTTCGGGGGACAGTATATGATTATACTTCCAGTCACGAGTAAAACGATCCAAACCCCGTGTCTCTATGATGTTCTGATGCGAAGATATAAGGCTTTGTTTATTCGGTTGCTAGGGTACTGTATTTGGTTGCTAGGGAAAAAATTGGCATCCCATAGTGATTACACGCCGAGTCACGAGTCAAACAGTCCAACCCCCGTGTCTCTACGATGTTCTGATGCTGAGATATAAGGCTTTGTTTACTCTGTTGCTAGGGTACTGTATTTGGTTGCTATGGTAAAAAAATGGCATCCCATAATGATTACACGCCGAGTCACGAGTCAAATGGTCCAACCCCCGTGTCTCTACGATGTTCTGATGCGGAGATATAAGGCTTTGTTTACTCTGTTGCTAGGGTACTGTATTTGGTTGCTAGGGAAAAAATTGGCATCCCATAATAATTACACTACGAGTCACGAGTCAAACGGTCCAACCCCTGTGTCTCTACGATGTTCTGATGCGGAGATATAAGGCTTTGTTTACTCTGTTGCTAGGGTACTGTATTTGGTTGCTAGGGAAAAAATTGGCATCCCATAATAATTACACTCCGAGTCACGAGTCAAACGGTCCAACCCCCGTGTCTCTACGATGTTCTGATGCGGAGATATAAGGCTTTGTTTACTCTGTTGCTAGGGTACTGTATTTGGTTGCTAGGGAAAAAATTGGCATCCCATAATAATTACACTCCGAGTCACGAGTCAAACGGTCCAACCCCCGTGTCTCTACGATGTTCTGATGCTGAGATATAAGGCTTTGTTTACTCTGTTGCTAGGGTACTGTATTTGGTTGCTAGGGAAAAAATTTGCATCCCATAATGATTACACGCCAAGTCACTAGTCAAACGGTCCAACCCCCGTGTCTCTGAGATGTTCTGATGCGGAGATATAAGGCTTTGTTTACTCTGTTGCTAGGGTACTGTATTTGGTTGCTAGGGAAAAAAATTTGCATCCCATAATGATTACACTCTGAGTCACTAGTCAAACGGTCCAACCCCCGTGTCTCTACGATGTTCTGATGCGGAGATATAAGGCTTTGTTTACTCTGTTGCTAGGGTACTGTATTTGGTTGCTAGGGAAAAAATTGGCATCCCATAATGATTACACTCTGAGTCACGAGTCAAACGGTCCAACCCCCGTGTCTCTACGATGTTCTGGTGCGGAGATATAAGGCTTTGTTTACTCTGTTGCTAGGGTACTGTATTTGGTTGCTAGGGAAAAAATTGGCATCCCATAATGATTACACTCCGATTCAGGAGTCAAACGGTCCAACCCCCGTGTCTCTACGATGTTCTGATGCGGAGATATAAGGCTTTGTTTACTCTGTTGCTAGGGTACTGTATTTGGTTGCTAGGGAAAAAATTGGCATCCCATAATGATTACACTCTGAGTCACTAGTCAAACGGTCCAACCCCCGTGTCTCTATGATGTTCTGATGCAGAGATATAACTGTTTGAATTTTATGTTGCTAGGGTGCTCAAAAGTGGTTGCTAGGGGCGTGGCTTAAAAGCTTTGGGAATATCCTGATAGACTGATTGGATGTCTGAGTAAAATGAGCCCACCCCCTTGTCTTTACGACATTGTAAAGCAAAGATATCCCATCTGGAACTTTTTTATTCCCTTATATGGGCATGTTTCCTGCCCCATTATAAGTCAATGGGAAAATTCGGGTGCCTCTTACACCCCAGGGGTACAACTTACACCCCATTGTGATCCATGTTCTTACAGAGTCTACCACCCTCTTCAAATAATGTAACCCACATGTTTTTACAAAATCCTCGCCTGTACCTATGACCCGTCAAAGTTTTTGCAATGTTAAGTCTATGGGATTTTCCCCCATTGACTTTTCATTGGGGCACTTTTGGGCGCCTCTTACACCCCAGGGGTACAACTTACACCCCAATGTGATGTATGTTCTTACAGAGTCTACCACCCTCTTCAAATGTTGTAACTCACATGTTTCTACAAAATCCTCGAGCGGAGCTATGACTCGTCAAAGTTGGGCGCAATGTTAAGTCAATGGGATTTTTCGGGTGGTTTTTCGCCCCCCTTTCGGAAATCCTGCACCCGATCGCTTATAAAAGTCATAGCACACCTCTCCTCAATAAGCCGGTCGATTTGAGCCCTCTTTCATGGGTCTACGACAAACCGTGCGGGACGAGTTAGGTGCCGAAAAAACGTGCAGATGTAAGAATAAAATATAATAATATCCCTGAGGAATAGTAATAGTGATGCCTTGCATAAATGCAAGCACCACTAATAATAATAAGTATGCAAGATAGTAATAGTGATGCTTTGCATAAATGCAAGCACCACTAATAATAATAATAAGTATGCAAGATAGTAATAGTGATGCTTTGCATAAATGCAAGCACCACTAATAATAATAAGTATGCAAGATAGTAATAGTGATGCTTTGCATAAATGCAAGCACCACTAACTAGATAGGTACATTTCCTGAAGAAAATGTGAAGTGGTGCTTGCCGTGGCAAAATTCTCGGGACAATTTATGATTATACTCCAACTCAAAAGTAAAACGTTCCAACCCCCGTGTCTCTATGATGTTTTGATGCAGAGATATAAGGCTTTGTTTATTCGGTTGCTAGGGTACTGTATTTGGTTGCTAGGGGCGTGGCTTGGGAGTGGCCAATGATGTGCCCAGTGATTACACTCCGAGTCACAAGTAAAACGGTCCAAACCCCGTGTCTCTACGATGTTCTGATGCGGAGATATAAGGCTTTGTTTATTCGGTTGCTAGGGTGCTCAAATTTGGTTGCTAGGGGCGTGGCTTGGGAGTGGCCAATGATGTGCCCAATTGTTACACCCCTAGTCACAAGTAAAACGGTCCAACCCCCGTGTCTCTACGATGTTCTGATGCCGAGATATAACTGTTTGTATTTTATGTTGCTAGGGTGCTCAAAAGTGGTTGCTAGGGGCGTGGCTTAGTAAGTCTGTAAGGATCCTGAGAGACTGATTGGATGCCTGAGTAAAATGAGCCCACCCCCATGTCTCTATGACACTGTGGTGCAAAGATATCCATCCGGGCATTTTATAATGGCAGTCTATGGTATAGGTTGCTAGGGTGCCCAAAATGGTTGCTATGGTAACCTTACACCCCATTGTGGGGGACGTCCTGACAGAGTCTAGCACCCTCTTCAAATTTAGTAACCCACATGTTTTTATGAAATCCTGGCTCGGACCTATGACCCGTCAAAATTTTTGCAATGGTAAGTCTATGGGATTTTGCCCCATTGACTTTTCATTGGGGCACTTTTGGGCACCTCTTACACCCCAGGGGTACAACTTACACCCCATTGTGATCCATGTTCTTACAGAGCCTACCACCCTCTTCAAATGTTGTAACCCACATGTTTCTACAAAATCCTCGAGCGGAGCTATGACTCGTCAAAGTTGGGCGCAATGTTAAGTCAATGGGATTTTTCGGGTGGTTTTTCGCCCCCCTTTCCAAAATCCTGCACCCGATCGCTTATAAAAGTCATAGCAGTCGTGTCCTTAATAAGCCCGTCGATTTGAGCCCTCTTTCATGGGTCTACGACAAACCGTGCGGGACGAGTTAGGTGCCGAAAAAACGTGCAGATGTAAGAATAAAATATAATAATAATAATAATAATATCCCTGAGGAATAGTAATAGTGATGCCTTGCATAAATGCAAGCACCACTAATAATAGTAATAAGTATGCAAGATAGTAATAGTGATGCTTTGCATAAATGCAAGCACCACTAATAACTAGATATTAAAGTTTGAGGACAAACTTTATGTTGGCTTGAAAAAGCGTAGCCTGAACATTTAAAATGGTTTGACAGAAGTTTATTTTAGTAGGCTATCTGGCTGTTAGCATGATTAGCATGAAGTTAGCATGATTAGCATGAAGCTAGCATGATCAGTATGAAGCTAGCATGAAGCTAACATGATTAGCATGAAGCTAACATGAAGCTAACATGATTAGCATGAAGCTAGCATGATGCTAGCATGATTAGCATGAAGCTAGCATGAAGCTAACATGATTAGCATGAAGCTAGAATGAAGCTAACATTTATTCCGTTGCTAGGGTACTAAGTTTGGTTGCTAAGGAGAAAATTGGCATCCCATAATGATCAACCTTCAAGCCACAAGTAAAACGGTCCAACCCCCGTGTCTCTATGATGTTCTGAAGCGGAGATATAAGGCATTGTTTATTCCGTTGCTAGGGTACTAAGTTTGGTTGCTAGGGAGAAAAATGGCATCCCATAATGATCACACTTAAAGCCACAAGTAAAACGGTCCAACCCCCGTGTCTCTACAATGTTCTGATGCTGAGATATAAGGCTTTGTTTATTCCGTTGCTAGGGTACTAAGTTTGGTTGCTAGGGAGAAAATTGGCATCCCATAATGATCAACCTTCAAGCCACAAGTAAAACGGTCCAACCCCCGTGTCTCTATGATGTTCTGAAGCGGAGATATAAGGCTTTGTTTATTCCGTTGCTAGGGTACTAAGTTTGGTTGCTAGGGAGAAAATTGGCATCCCATAATGATCAACCTTCAAGCCACAAGTAAAACGGTCCAACCCCCGTGTCTCTATGATGTTCTGAAGCGGAGATATAAGGCTTTGTTTATTCCGTTGCTAGGGTACTAAGTTTGGTTGCTAGGGAGAAAATTGGCATCCCATAATGATCAACCTTCAAGCCACAAGTAAAACGGTCCAACCCCCGTGTCTCTATGATGTTCTGAAGCGGAGATATAAGGCTTTGTTATTCCGTTGCTAGGGTACTAAGTTTGGTTGCTAGGGAGAAAATTGGCCTCCCATAATGATCAACCTTCAAGCCACAAGTAAAACGGTCCCACCCCCGTGTCTCTATGATGTTCTGAAGCGGAGATATAAGGCTTTGTTTATTCCGTTGCTAGGGTACTAAGTTTGGTTGCTAGGGAGAAAATTGGCATCCCATAATGATCAACCTTCAAGCCACAAGTAAAACGGTCCCACCCCCGTGTCTCTATGATGTTCTGAAGCGGAGATATAAGGCTTTGTTTATTCCGTTGCTAGGGTACTAAGTTTGGTTGCTAGGGAGAAAATTGGCATCCCATAATGATCAACCTTCAAGCCACAAGTAAAACGGTCCAACCCCCGTGTCTCTATGATGTTCTGAAGCGGAGATATAAGGCTTTGTTTATTCCGTTGCTAGGGTACTTAGTTTGGTTGCTAGGGAGAAAATTGGCATCCCATAATGATCAACCTTCAAGCCACAAGTAAAACGGTCCAACCCCCGTGTCTCTATGATGTTCTGAAGCGGAGATATAAGGCTTTGTTTATTCCGTTGCTAGGGTACTAAGTTTGGTTGCTAGGGAGAAAATTGGCATCCCATAATGATCAACCTTCAAGCCACAAGTAAAACGGTCCCACCCCCGTGTCTCTATGATGTTCTGAAGCGGAGATATAAGGCTTTGTTTATTCCGTTGCTAGGGTACTAAGTTTGGTTGCTAGGGAGAAAATTGGCATCCCATAATGATCAACCTTCAAGCCACAAGTAAAACGGTCCAACCCCCGTGTCTCTATGATGTTCTGAAGCGGAGATATAAGGCTTTGTTTATTCCGTTGCTAGGGTACTTAGTTTGGTTGCTAGGGAGAAAATTGGCATCCCATAATGATCAACCTTCAAGCCACAAGTAAAACGGTCCAACCCCCGTGTCTCTATGATGTTCTGAAGCGGAGATATAAGGCTTTGTTTATTCCGTTGCTAGGGTACTAAGTTTGGTTGCTAGGGAGAAAATTGGCATCCCATAATGATCAACCTTCAAGCCACAAGTAAAACGGTCCAACCCGCATGTCTCTACGACACTCTAAAATGAAGATATTCCATCTGGGACGCTTTTATTCCTTTATATGGGCATGTTTCCTGCCCCATTATAAGTCAATGGGAAATTTTGGGGGCCTCTTACACCCCAGGGGTACAGCTTACACCCCATTGTGATGTATGTTCTTACAGAGCCTGTCAGCCTCCTTAAATGTGGTAACCCACAAGTTTCTACAAGTTTCTCACTCACAGCTATGACCCGTCAAAATTTGTCTCAATGTTAAGTCAATGGAAATTTTGGGGTGTTCGAGCCCCCCGTTTAGGAATTCGGAAGGTCCCATCAGTTAGAAAAGATATAGCACACTCCGTCAGACCAGTCTGAAGGTCCGTGGAAAATTTGGTGCATGTAGCTTGAAAGCTCTAGGACGAGTTAGTGTTCGTAATTTTGGTCTCAGAAAAAGAATAATAATAATAACTAGATATTAAAGTTTGAGGACAAACTTTATGTTGGCTTGAAAAAGCGTAGCCTGAACATTTAAAATGGTTTGACAGAAGTTTATTTTAGTAGGCTATCTGGCTGTTAGCATGATTAGCATGAAGTTAGCATGATTAGCATGAAGCTAGCATGATTAGCATGAAGCTAGCATGATGTTAGCATGATCAGTATGAAGCTAGCATGAAGCTAACATGATTAGCATGAAGCTAACATGAAGCTAACATGATTAGCATGAAGCTAACATGAAGCTAACATGATTAGCATGAAGCTAGCATGAAGCTAACATGATTAGCATGAAGCTAGAATGAAGCTAACATTTATTCCGTTGCTAGGGTACTAAGTTTGGTTGCTAAGGAGAAAATTGGCATCCCATAATGATCAACCTTCAAGCCACAAGTAAAACGGTCCAACCCCCGTGTCTCTATGATGTTCTGAAGCGGAGATATAAGGCTTTGTTTATTCCGTTGCTAGGGTACTAAGTTTGGTTGCTAGGGAGAAAATTGGCATCCCATAATGATCAACCTTCATGCCACAAGTAAAACGGTCCAACCCCCGTGTCTCTATGATGTTCTGAAGCGGAGATATAAGGCTTTGTTTATTCCGTTGCTAGGGTACTAAGTTTGGTTGCTAGGGAGAAAATTGGCATCCCATAATGATCAACCTTCAAGCCACAAGTAAAACGGTCCAACCCCCGTGTCTCTATGATGTTCTGAAGCGGAGATATAAGGCTTTGTTTATTCCGTTGCTAGGGTACTAAGTTTGGTTGCTAGGGAGAAAATTGGCATCCCATAATGATCAACCTTCAAGCCACAAGTAAAACGGTCCAACCCCCGTGTCTCTATGATGTTCTGAAGCGGAGATATAAGGCTTTGTTTATTCCGTTGCTAGGGTACTAAGTTTGGTTGCTAGGGAGAAAAATGGCATCCCATAATGATCACACTTAAAGCCACAAGTAAAACGGTCCAACCCCCGTGTCTCTACAATGTTCTGATGCTGAGATATAAGGCTTTGTTTATTCCGTTGCTAGGGTACTAAGTTTGGTTGCTAGGGAGGAAATTGGCATCCCATAATAATCAACCTTCAAGCCACAAGTAAAACGGTCCAACCCCCGTGTCTCTAAGATGTTCTGAAGCGGAGAAATAAGGCTTTGTTTATTCCGTTGCTAGGGTACTAAGTTTGGTTGCTAGGGAGAAAATTGGCATCCCATAATGATCAACCTTCAAGCCAAAAGTAAAACGGTCCAACCCCCGTGTCTCTATGATGTTCTGAAGCGGAGATATAAGGCTTTGTTTATTCCGTTGCTAGGGTACTAAGTTTGGTTGCTAGGGAGAAAATTGGCATCCCATAATGATCAACCTTCAAGCCACAAGTAAAACGGTCCAACCCCCGTGTCTCTATGATGTTCTGAAGCGGAGATATAAGGCTTTGTTTATTCCGTTGCTAGGGTACTAAGTTTGGTTGCTAGGGAGAAAATTGGCATCCCATAATGATCAACCTTCAAGCCACAAGTAAAACGGTCCAACCCCCGTGTCTCTATGATGTTCTGAAGCGGAGATATAAGGCTTTGTTTATTCCGTTGCTAGGGTACTAAGTTTGGTTGCTAGGGAGAAAATTGGCATCCCATAATGATCAACCTTCAAGCCACAAGTAAAACGGTCCAACCCCCGTGTCTCTATGATGTTCTGAAGCGGAGATATAAGGCTTTGTTTATTCCGTTGCTAGGGTACTAAGTTTGGTTGCTAGGGAGAAAATTGGCATCCCATAATGATCAACCTTCAAGCCACAAGTAAAACGGTCCAACCCCCGTGTCTCTATGATGTTCTGAAGCGGAGATATAAGGCTTTGTTTATTCCGTTGCTAGGGTACTAAGTTTGGTTGCTAGGGAGAAAATTGGCATCCCATAATGATCAACCTTCAAGCCACAAGTAAAACGGTCCAACCCCCGTGTCTCCACAATGTTCTGATGCTGAGATATAAGGCTTTGTTTATTCCGTTGCTAGGGTACTAAGTTTGGTTGCTAGGGAAGAAATTGGCATCCCATAATAATCAACCTTCAAGCCACAAGTAAAACGGTCCAACCCCCGTGTCTCTAAGATGTTCTGAAGCGGAGAAATAAGGCTTTGTTTATTCCGTTGCTAGGGTACTAAGTTTGGTTGCTAGGGAGAAAAATGGCATCCCATAATGATCAACCTTCAAGCCACAAGTAAAACGGTCCAACCCCCGTGTCTCTATGATGTTCTGAAGCGGAGATATAAGGCTTTGTTTATTCCGTTGCTAGGGTACTAAGTTTGGTTGCTAGGCAGAAAATTGGCATCCCATAATGATCAACCTTCAAGCCACAAGTAAAACGGTCCAACCCCTGTGTCTCTATGATGTTCTGAAGCGGAGATATAAGGCTTTGTTTATTCCGTTGCTAGGGTACTAAGTTTGGTTGCTAGGGAGAAAATTGGCATCCCATAATGATCAACCTTCAAGCCACAAGTAAAACGGTCCAACCCCCGTGTCTCTATGATGTTCTGAAGCGGAGATATAAGGCTTTGTTTATTCCGTTGCTAGGGTACTAAGTTTGGTTGCTAGGGAGAAAATTGGCATCCCATAATGATCAACCTTCAAGCCACAAGTAAAACGGTCCAACCCCCGTGTCTCTATGATGTTCTGAAGCGGAGATATAAGGCTTTGTTTATTCCGTTGCTAGGGTACTAAGTTTGGTTGCTAGGGAGAAAATTGGCATCCCATAATGATCAACCTTCAAGCCACAAGTAAAACGGTCCAACCCCCGTGTCTCTATGATGTTCTGAAGCGGAGATATAAGGCTTTGTTTATTCCGTTGCTAGGGTACTAAGTTTGGTTGCTAGGGAGAAAATTGGCATCCCATAATGATCAACCTTCAAGCCACAAGTAAAACGGTCCAACCCCCGTGTCTCTATGATGTTCTGAAGCGGAGATATAAGGCTTTGTTTATTCCGTTGCTAGGGTACTAAGTTTGGTTGCTAGGGAGAAAATTGGCATCCCATAATGATCAACCTTCAAGCCACAAGTAAAACGGTCCAACCCCCGTGTCTCTATGATGTTCTGAAGCGGAGATATAAGGCTTTGTTTATTCCGTTGCTAGGGTACTAAGTTTGGTTGCTAGGGAGAAAATTGGCATCCCATAATGATCAACCTTCAAGCCACAAGTAAAACGGTCCAACCCCCGTGTCTCTATGATGTTCTGAAGCGGAGATATAAGGCTTTGTTTATTCCGTTGCTAGGGTACTAAGTTTGGTTGCTAGGGAGAAAATTGGCATCCCATAATGATCAACCTTCAAGCCACAAGTAAAACGGTCCAACCCCCGTGTCTCTATGATGTTCTGAAGCGGAGATATAAGGCTTTGTTTATTCCGTTGCTAGGGTACTAAGTTTGGTTGCTAGGGAGAAAAATGGCATCCCATAATGATCAACCTTCAAGCCACAAGTAAAACGGTCCAACCCCCATGTCTCTACGACACTCTAAAGTAAAGATATTCCATCTGGGATGCTTTTATTCCCTTATATGGGCATGTTTCCTGCCCCATTATAAGTCAATGGGAAATTTTGGGGGCCTCTTACACCCCAGGGGTATAGCTTACACCCCATTGTGATGTATGTTCTTACAGAGCCTGTCAGCCACCTTAAATGTGGTAAGCCACAAGTTTCTACAAGTTTCTCACTCACAGCTATGACCCGTCAAAGTTTGTCTCAATGTTAAGTCAATGGAAATTTTGGGGTGTTCGAGCCCCCCGTTTAGGAATTCGGAAGGTCCCATCAGTTAGAAAAGATATAGCACACTAAGTCAGACCAGTCTGAAGGTCCTTGCAAAATTTGGTGCATGTAGCTTGAAAGCTCTAGGACGAGTTAGTGTTTAAAATTTAGTCTCAGAAGAAAGCGGAATAATAATAATAATAAGTTTAATAGCAATAACAATATGTTGGCTTTTTCAAGCCAACATAATAAGTTTAAAAGCAATAACAATATGTTGGCTTTTTCAAGCCAACATAATAATAATAACTAGATAGGTACATTTCCTGAAGAAAATGTGAGTGGTGCTTGCCGTGACAAAATTCTGGAGATCATATATGATTATACTCCAAGCCAAAAGTAAAACGATCCAACTCCCGTGTCTCTACGATGTTCTGATGCGGAGATATAAGGCTTTGTTTACTCTGTTGCTAGGGTACTGTATTTGGTTGCTAGGGAAAAAAATGGCATCCACTAGTGATTACCCTCCGAGTCACGAGTCAAACAGTCCAAACCCCGTGTCTCTACGATGTTCTGATGCGGAGATATAAGGCTTTGTTTACTCTGTTGCTAGGGTACTGTATTTGGTTGCTAGGGGCGTGGCTTGGGAGTGGCCAATTATGTGCCCAGTGATTACACTCCGAGTCACAAGTAAAACGGTCCAACCCCCGTGTCTCTACGATGTTCTGATGCGGAGATATAAGGCTTTGTTTACTCTGTTGCTAGGGTACTGTATTTGGTTGCTAGGGCGTGGCTTGGGAGTGGCCAATGATGTGCTTAGTGATTACACTCCGAGTCACAAGTAAAACGGTCCAAACCCCGTGTCTCTACGATGTTCTGATGCGGAGATATAAGGCTTTGTTTATTCGGTTGCTAGGGTGCTCAAATTTGGTTGCTAGGGGCGTGGCTTGGGAGTGGCCAATGATGTGCCCAATTGTTACACCCCTAGTCACAAGTAAAACGGTCCAACCCCCGTGTCTCTACGATGTTCTGATGCCGAGATATAACTGTTTGTATTTTATGTTGCTAGGGTGCTCAAAAGTGGTTGCTAGGGGCGTGGCTTAGTAAGTCTGTAAGGATCCTGAGAGACTGATTGGATGCCTGAGTAAAATGAGCCCACCCCCATGTCTCTATGACACTGTGGTGCAAAGATATCCATCCGGGCATTTTATAATGGCAGTCTATGGTATAGGTTGCTAGGGTGCCCAAAATGGTTGCTATGGTAACCTTACACCCCATTGTGGGGGACGTCCTGACAGAGTCTAGCACCCTCTTCAAATTTAGTAACCCACATGTTTCTATGAAATCCTGGCTCGGACCTATGACCCGTCAAAATTTTTGCAATGGTAAGTCTATGGGATTTTGCCCCATTGACTTTTCATTGGGGCACTTTTGGGCACCTCTTACACCCCAGGGGTACAACTTACACCCCATTGTGATCCATGTTCTTACAGAGCCTACCACCCTCTTCAAATGTTGTAACCCACATGTTTCTACAAAATCCACGAGCGGAGCTATGACTCGTCAAAGTTGGGCGCAATGTTAAGTCAATGGGATTTTTTGGGTGGTTTTTCGCCCCCCTTTCGGAAATCCTGCACCCGATCGCTTATAAAAGTCATAGCACACCTCTCCTCAATAAGCCGGTCGATTTGAGCCCTAATTTATGGGTCTACGACAAAGCGTGCGGGACGAGTTACGCGCCGAAAAAGTGTCCAGAAAAAGAAGAAGAAGAATAACTAGATAGGTACATTTCCTGAAGAAAATGTGAAGTGGTGCTTGCCGTGGCAAATTTCGGGGGACAATATATGATTATACTCCAAGCCAAAAGTAAAACAATTCAACCCACATGTCTCTACGATATTCTGATGCGAAGATATAAGGCTTTGTTTATTCAGTTGCTTGGGTACTGTATTTGGTTGCTAGGGAGAAAATTGGCATCCACTAGTGATTACACTCCGAGTCACGAGTCAAACGGTCAAACCCCCGTGTCTCTACGATGTTCTGATGCGGAGATATAAGGCTTTGTTTACTCTGTTGCTAGGGTACTGTATTTGGTTGCTAGGGAAAAAATTGGCATCCACTAGTGATTACACTCCGAGATACGAGTCAAACGGTCCAACCCCCGTGTCTCTGCGATGTTCTGATGTGGAGATAAAAGGCTTTGTTTACTCTGTTGCTAGGGTAATGTATTTGGTTGCTAGGGAGAAAATTGGCATCCACTAGTGATTACACTCCGAGTCACGAGTCAAACGGTCCAAACCCCGTGTCTCTACAATGTTCTGATGCGGAGATATAAGGCTTTGTTTACTCTGTTGCTAGGGTACTGTATTTGGTTGCTAGGGGAAAAATGGCATCCACTAGTGATTACCCTCCGAGTCACGAGTCAAACGGTCCAACCCCCGTGTCTCTACGATGTTCTGATGCGGAGATATAAGGATTTGTTTACTCTGTTGCTAGGGTACTGTATTTGGTTGCTAGGGAAAAAATTGCATCCACTAGTGATTACCCTCCGAGTCATGAGTCAAACGGTCCAACCCCCGTGTCTCTACGATGTTCTGATGCGGAGATATAAGGCTTTGTTTACTCTGTTGCTAGGGTACTGTATTTGGTTGCTAGGGAAAAAAATGGCATCCACTAGTGATTACCCTCCGAGTCACGAGTCAAACGGTCCAAACCCCGTGTCTCTACGATGTTCTGATGCGGAGATATAAGGCTTTGTTTACTCTGTTGCTAGGGTACTGTGTTTGGTTGCTAGGGAAAAAAATGGCATCCACTAGTGATTACCCTCCGAGTCATGAGTCAAACGGTCCAACCCCCATGTCTTTACGATGTTCTGATGCGGAGATATAAGGCTTTGTTTACTCTGTTGCTAGGGTACTGTATTTGGTTGCTAGGGAAAAAAATGGCATCCACTAGTGATTACCCTCCGAGTCACGAGTCAAACGGTCCAAACCCCGTGTCTCTACGATGTTCTGATGCGGAGATATAAGGCTTTGTTTACTCTGTTGCTAGGGTACTGTATTTGGTTGCTAGGGAAAAAATTGACATCCCATAGTGATTACCCGCCGAGTCACGAGTCAAACGGTCCAACCCCCGTGTCTCTACGATGTTCTGATGCGGAGATATAAGGCTTTGTTTACTCTGTTGCTAGGGTACTGTATTTGGTTGCTAGGGAAAAAATTGGCATCCCATAATGATTACACTCAGAGTCACGAGTCAAACGGTCCAACCCCCGTGTCTCTACGATGTTCTGATGCGGAGATATAAGGCTTTGTTTACTCTGTTGCTAGGGTACTGTATTTGGTTGCTAGGGGCGTGGCTTGGGAGTGGCCAATGATGTGCCCAGTGATTACACTCCGAGTCACAAGTAAAACGGTCCAACCCCCGTGTCTCTACGATGTTCTGATGCGGAGATATAAGGCTTTGTTTACTCTGTTGCTAGGGTACTGTATTTGGTTGCTAGGGGCGTGGCTTGGGAGTGGCCAATTATGTGCCCAGTGATTACACTCCGAGTCCCAAGTAAAACGGTCCAACCCCCGTGTCTCTACGATGTTCTGATGCGGAGATATAAGGCTTTGTTTACTCTGTTGCTAGGGTACTGTATTTGGTTGCTAGGGGCGTGGCTTGGGAGTGGCCAATGATGTGCCCAGTGATTACACTCCGAGTCACAAGTAAAACGGTCCAAACCCCGTGTCTCTACGATGTTCTGATGCGGAGATATAAGGCTTTGTTTATTCGGTTGCTAGGGTGTTCAAATTTGGTTGCTAGGGGCGTGGCTTGGGAGTGGCCAATGATGTGCCCAATTGTTACACCCCTAGTCACAAGTAAAACGGTCCAACCCCCGTGTCTCTACGATGTTCTGATGCCGAGATATAACTGTTTGTATTTTATGTTGCTAGGGTGCTCAAAAGTGGTTGCTAGGGGCGTGGCTTAGTAAGTCTGTAAGAATCCTGAGAGACTGATTGGATGCCTGAGTAAAATGAGCCCACCCCCATGTCTCTATGACACTGTGGTGCAAAGATATCCATCCGGGCATTTTATAATGGCAGTCTATGGTATAGGTTGCTAGGGTGCCCAAAATGGTTGCTATGGTAACCTTACACCCCATTGTGGGGTACGTCCTGACAGAGTCTAGCACCCTCTTCAAATTTAGTAACCCACATGTTTCTATGAAATCCTGGCTCGGACCTATGACCCGTCAAAATTTTTGCAATGGTAAGTCTATGGGATTTTGCCCCATTGACTTTTCATTGGGACACTTTTGGGCACCTCTTACACCCCAGGGGTACAACTTACACCCCATTGTGATCTATGTTTTTACAGAGCCTACCACCCTCTTCAAATGTTGTAACCCACATGTTTCTACAAAATCCACGAGCGGAGCTATGACCCATCAAAGTTGGGCCCAATGTTAAGTCAATGGGATTTTTGGGGTGGTTTTACGCCCCCCTTTCGGAAATCCTGCACCCGATCCCTTATAAAAGTCATAGCACACCTCTCCTCAATAATCCGGTCGATTTGAGCCCTCTTTCATGGGTCTACAACAAAGCGTGCGGGACGAGTTAATCGCCGAAAAAAGTGTCCGGATGTAAGAATAAAATATAATAATAATATCCCTGAGCAATAGTAATAGTGATGCTTTGCATAAATGCAAGCACCACTAATAACTAGATAGGTACATTTCCTGAAGAAAATGTGAAGTGGTGCTTGCCGTGGCAAATTTCGGGGGACAATATATGATTATACTCCAAGCCAAAAGTAAAACAATTCAACCCACATGTCTCTACGATATTCTGATGCGAAGATATAAGGCTTTGTTTATTCGGTTGCTTGGGTACTGTATTTGGTTGCTAGGGAGAAAATTGGCATCCACTAGTGATTACACTCCGAGTCACGAGTCAAACGGTCAAACCCCCGTGTCTCTACGATGTTCTGATGCGGAGATATAAGGCTTTGTTTACTCTGTTGCTAGGGTACTGTATTTGGTTGCTAGGGAAAAAATTGGCATCCACTAGTGATTACACTCCGAGATACGAGTCAAACGGTCCAACCCCCGTGTCTCTGCGATGTTCTGATGTGGAGATAAAAGGCTTTGTTTACTCTGTTGCTAGGGTAATGTATTTGGTTGCTAGGGAGAAAATTGGCATCCACTAGTGATTACACTCCGAGTCACGAGTCAAACGGTCCAAACCCCGTGTCTGTACGATGTTCTGATGCGGAGATATAAGGCTTTGTTTACTCTGTTGCTAGGGTACTGTATTTGGTTGCTAGGGGAAAAATGGCATCCACTAGTGATTACCCTCCGAGTCACGAGTCAAACGGTCCAACCCCCGTGTCTCTACGATGTTCTGATGCGGAGATATAAGGATTTGTTTACTCTGTTGCTAGGGTACTGTATTTGGTTGCTAGGGAAAAAAATTGCATCCACTAGTGATTACCCTCCGAGTCATGAGTCAAACGGTCCAACCCCCGTGTCTCTACGATGTTCTGATGCGGAGATATAAGGCTTTGTTTACTCTGTTGCTAGGGTACTGTATTTGGTTGCTAGGGAAAAAAATGGCATCCACTAGTGATTACCCTCCGAGTCACGAGTCAAACGGTCCAAACCCCGTGTCTCTACGATGTTCTGATGCGGAGATATAAGGCTTTGTTTACTCTGTTGCTAGGGTACTGTGTTTGGTTGCTAGGGAAAAAAATGGCATCCACTAGTGATTACCCTCCGAGTCATGAGTCAAACGGTCCAACCCCCATGTCTTTACGATGTTCTGATGCGGAGATATAAGGCTTTGTTTACTCTGTTGCTAGGGTACTGTATTTGGTTGCTAGGGAAAAAAATGGCATCCACTAGTGATTACCCTCCGAGTCACGAGTCAAACGGTCCAAACCCCGTGTCTCTACGATGTTCTGATGCGGAGATATAAGGCTTTGTTTACTCTGTTGCTAGGGTACTGTATTTGGTTGCTAGGGAAAAAATTGACATCCCATAGTGATTACCCGCCGAGTCACGAGTCAAACGGTCCAACCCCCGTGTCTCTACGATGTTCTGATGCGGAGATATAAGGCTTTGTTTACTCTGTTGCTAGGGTACTGTATTTGGTTGCTAGGGAAAAAATTGGCATCCCATAATGATTACACTCAGAGTCACGAGTCAAACGGTCCAACCCCCGTGTCTCTACGATGTTCTGATGCGGAGATATAAGGCTTTGTTTACTCTGTTGCTAGGGTACTGTATTTGGTTGCTAGGGGCGTGGCTTGGGAGTGGCCAATGATGTGCCCAGTGATTACACTCCGAGTCACAAGTAAAACGGTCCAACCCCCGTGTCTCTACGATGTTCTGATGCGGAGATATAAGGCTTTGTTTACTCTGTTGCTAGGGTACTGTATTTGGTTGCTAGGGGCGTGGCTTGGGAGTGGCCAATTATGTGCCCAGTGATTACACTCCGAGTCCCAAGTAAAACGGTCCAACCCCCGTGTCTCTACGATGTTCTGATGCGGAGATATAAGGCTTTGTTTACTCTGTTGCTAGGGTACTGTATTTGGTTGCTAGGGGCGTGGCTTGGGAGTGGCCAATGATGTGCCCAGTGATTACACTCCGAGTCACAAGTAAAACGGTCCAAACCCCGTGTCTCTACGATGTTCTGATGCGGAGATATAAGGCTTTGTTTATTCGGTTGCTAGGGTGCTCAAATTTGGTTGCTAGGGGCGTGGCTTGGGAGTGGCCAATGATGTGCCCAATTGTTACACCCCTAGTCACAAGTAAAACGGTCCAACCCCCGTGTCTCTACGATGTTCTGATGCCGAGATATAACTGTTTGTATTTTATGTTGCTAGGGTGCTCAAAAGTGGTTGCTAGGGGCGTGGCTTAGTAAGTCTGTAAGAATCCTGAGAGACTGATTGGATGCCTGAGTAAAATGAGCCCACCCCCATGTCTCTATGACACTGTGGTGCAAAGATATCCATCCGGGCATTTTATAATGGCAGTCTATGGTATAGGTTGCTAGGGTGCCCAAAATGGTTGCTATGGTAACCTTACACCCCATTGTGGGGTACGTCCTGACAGAGTCTAGCACCCTCTTCAAATTTAGTAACCCACATGTTTCTATGAAATCCTGGCTCGGACCTATGACCCGTCAAAATTTTTGCAATGGTAAGTCTATGGGATTTTGCCCCATTGACTTTTCATTGGGACACTTTTGGGCACCTCTTACACCCCAGGGGTACAACTTACACCCCATTGTGATCTATGTTTTTACAGAGCCTACCACCCTCTTCAAATGTTGTAACCCACATGTTTCTACAAAATCCAAGAGCGGAGCTATGACCCATCAAAGTTGGGCCCAATGTTAAGTCAATGGGATTTTTGGGGTGGTTTTACGCCCCCCTTTCGGAAATCCTGCACCCGATCCCTTATAAAAGTCATAGCACACCTCTCCTCAATAATCCGGTCGATT
This sequence comes from Paramisgurnus dabryanus, assembly GCF_030506205.2. Classification (NCBI taxonomy): domain Eukaryota; kingdom Metazoa; phylum Chordata; class Actinopteri; order Cypriniformes; family Cobitidae; genus Paramisgurnus; species Paramisgurnus dabryanus. The sequence continues at coordinate 49,418,245 of NC_133340.1, read as the reverse complement.
TGAGCCCTCTTTCATGGGTCTACAACAAAGCGTGCGGGACGAGTTAATCGCCGAAAAAAGTGTCCGGATGTAAGAATAAAATATAATAATAATATCCCTGAGCAATAGTAATAGTGATGCTTTGCATAAATGCAAGCACCACTAATAATAATAAGTATGCAAGATAGTAATAGTGATGCTTTGCATAAATGCAAGCACCACTAATAATAAGTTTAATAGCAATAACAATATATTGGCTTTTTCAAAGCCAACATAATAATAATAACTAGATAGGTACATTTCCTGAAGAAAATGTGAGTGGTGCTTGCCGTGGCAAATTTCGGGGGATAATTTATGATTATACTTTAAGCCAAAAGTAAAACGGTCCAACCCCTGTGTCTCTACGGTGTTCTAATGCAGAGATATAAGGCTTTGTTTACTCTGTTGCTAGGGTACTGTATTTGGTTGCTAGGGAAAAAATTGGCATCCACTAGTGATTACACTCCGAGTCACGAGTCAAACTGTCCAAACCCCATGTCTCTACGATGTTCTGATGCGGAGATATAAGGCTTTATTTACTCTGTTGCTAGGGTACTGTATTTGGTTGCTAGGGAAAAAAATGGCATCCACTAGTGATTACCCTCCGAGTCATGAGTCAAACGGTCCAACCCCCGTGTCTCTACGATGTTCTGATGCGGAGATATAAGGCTTTGTTTACTCTGTTGCTAGGGTACTGTATTTGGTTGCTAGGGAAAAAAATGGCATCCACTAGTGATTACCCTCCGAGTCATGAGTCAAACGGTCCAACCCCCGTGTCTCTACGATGTTCTGATGCGGAGATATAAGGCTTTGTTTACTCTGTTGCTAGGGTACTGTATTTGGTTGCTAGGGAAAAAAATGGGATCCACTAGTGATTACCCTCCGAGTCACGAGTCAAACGGTCCAAACCCCATGTCTCTACGATGTTCTGATGCGGAGATATAAGGCTTTGTTTACTCTGTTGCTAGGGTACTGTATTTGGTTGCTAGGGAAAAAAATGGCATCCACTAGTGATTACCCTCCGAGTCATGAGTCAAACGGTCCAACCCCCGTGTCTCTACGATGTTCTGATGCGGAGATATAAGGCTTTGTTTACTCTGTTGCTAGGGTACTGTATTTGGTTGCTAAGGGAAAAAATGGCATCCACTAGTGATTACCCTCCGAGTCACGAGTCAAACGATCCAACCCCCGTGTCTCTACGATAATCTGATGCGGAGATATAAGGCTTTGTTTACTCTGTTGCTAGGGTACTGTATTTGGTTGCTAGGGGAAAAAATGGCATCCACTAGTGATTACCCTCCGAGTCACGAGTCAAACGGTCCAAACCCCATGTCTCTACGATGTTCTGATGCGGAGATATAAGGCTTTGTTTACTCTGTTGCTAGGGTACTGTATTTGGTTGCTAGGGAAAAAAATGGCATCCACTAGTGATTACCCTCCGAGTCATGAGTCAAACGGTCCAACCCCCGTGTCTCTACGATGTTCTGATGCGGAGATATAAGGCTTTGTTTACTCTGTTGCTAGGGTACTGTATTTGGTTGCTAAGGAAAAAAATGGCATCCAGTAGTGATTACCCTCCGAGTCACGAGTCAAACGATCCAACCCCCGTGTCTCTACGATGTTCTGATGCGGAGATATAAGGCTTTGTTTACTCTGTTGCTAGGGTACTGTATTTGGTTGCTAGGGGAAAAAATGGCATCCACTAGTGATTACCCTCCGAGTCACGAGTCAAATGGTCCAAACCCCGTGTCTTTACGATGTTCTGATGCGGAGATATAAGGCTTTGTTTACTCTGTTGCTAGGGTACTGTATTTGGTTGCTAGGGAAAAAAATGGCATCCACTAGTGATTACCCTCCGAGTCACGAGTCAAACGGTCCAACCCCCGTGTCTCTACGATGTTCTGATGCGGAGATATAAGGCTTTGTTTACTCTGTTGCTAGGGTACTGTATTTGGTTGCTAGGGAAAAAAATGGCATCCACTAGTGATTACCCTCCGAGTCATGAGTCAAACGGTCCAACCCCCGTGTCTCTACGATGTTCTGATGCGGAGATATAAGGCTTTGTTTACTCTGTTGCTAGGGTACTGTATTTGGTTGCTAGGGAAAAAAATGGGATCCACTAGTGATTACCCTCCGAGTCACGAGTCAAACGGTCCAAACCCCATGTCTCTACGATGTTCTGATGCGGAGATATAAGGCTTTGTTTACTCTGTTGCTAGGGTACTGTATTTGGTTGCTAGGGAAAAAAATGGCATCCACTAGTGATTACCCTCCGAGTCATGAGTCAAACGGTCCAACCCCCATGTCTCTACGATGTTCTGATGCGGAGATATAAGGCTTTGTTTACTCTGTTGCTAGGGTACTGTATTTGGTTGCTAGGGGCGTGGCTTGGGAGTGGCCAATGATGAGCCCAGTGATTACACTCTGAGTCACAAGTAAAACGGTCCAACCCCCGTGTCTCTACGATGTTCTGATGCGGAGATATAAGGCTTTGTTTACTCTGTTGCTAGGGCACTGTATTTGGTTGCTAGGGGCGTGGCTTGGGAGTGGCCAATGATGTGCCCAGTGATTACACTCCGAGTCACAAGTAAAACGGTCCAACCCCCGTGTCTCTACGATGTTCTGATGCGGAGATATAAGGCTTTGTTTACTCTGTTGCTAGGGTACTGTATTTGGTTGCTAGGGGCGTGGCTTGGGAGTGGCCAATGATGTGCCCAGTGATTACACTCCGAGTCACAAGTAAAACGGTCCAAACCCCGTGTCTCTACGATGTTCTGATGCGGAGATATAAGGCTTTGTTTATTCGGTTGCTAGGGTGCTCAAATTTGGTTGCTAGGGTCGTGGCTTGGGAGTGGCCAATGATGTCCCCAATTGTTACACCCCTAGTCACAAGTAAAACGGTCCAAACCCCGTGTCTCTACGATGTTCTGATGCGGAGATATAAGGCTTTGTTTATTCGGTTGCTAGGGTGCTCAAATTTGGTTGCTAGGGGCGTGGCTTGGGAGTGGCCAATGATGTGCCCAATTGTTACACCCCTAGTCACAAGTAAAACGGTCCAACCCCCGTGTCTCTACGATGTTCTGATGCCGAGATATAACTGTTTGAATTTTATGTTGCTAGGGTGCTCAAAAGTGGTTGCTAGGGGCGTGGCTTAATACCTATGTAAGGATCCTGAGAGACTGATTGGATGTCTGAGTAAAATGAGCCCACCCCCATGTCTCTATGACACTGTGGCGCAAAGATATCCATCTGGGCATTTTATAATGGCAGTCTATGGGAGATGTTGCTAGGGTGCCCAAAATTGTTGCTAGGGGCGTGGCTTAATAGCTCTGGGATGATCCTAAGAGACTGATTGGATGCCCGAGTAAAATGAGCCCACCCACTTATCTCTACGACACTGTAAAGCAAAGATATCTCATCTGGAACTGTTTTATTCCCTTATATGGGCATGTTTCCTGCCCCATTATAAGTCAATGGGAATTTTCGGGTGTCGCTTACACCCCAGGGGTACAACTTACACCCCATTGTGATCCATGTTCTTACAGAGTCTACCACCCTCTTCAAATGTTGTAACCCACATGTTTCTACAAAATCCTTGAGCGGAGCTATGACCCATCAAAGTTGGGCGTAATGTTAAGTCAATGGGATTTTTTGGGTGGTTTTTCGCCCCCCTTTCGAAAACCTTGCACCCGATCGCTTATAAAAGTCATAGCAGACGTGTCCTCAATTAGCCGGTCGTTTTGAGCACTGTTTCATTGGTCTACGACAAACCGTGCGGGACGAGTTACGCGCCGAAAAAGTGTCCAGATATAAGAATAATAAATAAATAAATAATAAGTATGAGCAATAATAATAGTGATGCCTTGCATAAATGCAAGCACCACTTATAATAAGTTTAATAGCAATAACAATATATTGGCTTTTTCAAAGCCAACATAACTAGATAGAAAAGTTTGAAGACAAACTTTATGTTGGCTTGACAAAGCCTAGCCTGAACGTTTAAAACAGATTGAGAGAAATTTAAAACAAGTTTAGTTTAGTATTAAAACTTTCCGTAAACATGATACCAAAAGTTACCATGTTAGCATGTTTAGCACTAAGTTAGCATGATGTTAACATGAATTAGCATGAAGCTAGCATGATGTTAACATGAATTAGCATGAAGCTAGCATGATGCTAACCTAAATTAGCATGATGCTAACATGAATTAGCATGAAGCTAACATGATGCTAACATGAATTAGCATGAAGCTAACATGAATTAGCATGAAGCTAACATGATGCTAACATGAATTAGCATGAAGCTAGCATGATGCTAACATGAATTAACATGAAGCTAGCATGATGCTAGCATGATTAGCATGAAGCTAGCATGATGTTAGCATGAAGCTAGCATGATGCTAACATGAATTAGCATGAAGCTAGCATGATGTTAACATGAATTAGCATGAAGCTAGCATGATGCTAACATGAATTAGCATGAAGCTAGCATGATGCTAGCATGATTAGCATGAAGCTAGCATGATGCTAGCATGATTAGCAGGAAGCTAGCATGATGTTAGCATGATTAGCATGAAGCTAACATGAATTAGCATGAAGCTAGCACGATGCTAACATGAATTAGCATGAAGCTAGCACGATGCTAACATGAATTAGCATTAAGCTAGCACGATGCTAACATGAATTAGCATGAAGCTAGCACGAAGCTAACATAAATTAGCATGAAGCTAGCACGATGCTAACATGAATTAGCATGAAGCTAGCACGATGCTAACAAGAATTAGCATGAAGCTAGCACGATGCTAACATGAATTAGCATGAAGCTAGCACGATGCTAACATGAATTAGCATGAAGCTAGCACGATGCTAACATGAATTAGCATGAAGCTAGCACGATGCTAACATGAATTAACATGAAGCTAGCACGATGCTAACATGAATTAGCATGAAGCTAGCACGATGCTAACATGAATTAGCATGAAGCTAGCACGATGCTAACATGAATTAGCATGAAGCTAGCATGAAGCTAACATGAATTAGCATGAAGCTAGCACTATGCTAACATAAATTAGCATGAAGCTAGCATGAAGCTAACATGAATTAGCATGAAGTTAGCATGATGCTAACATGAATTAGTATGAAGCTAGCATGATGCTAACATGATTAGCATGAAGTTAGCAAGATTTATTATGAAATTAGCATAAAGCTAGCACGAAACTAGCATGAAGCTAGTATGACTTAGCATGGAGCTAGCATAAGGCTAACATGACCAAAAGACCCAACCCCCATGTCTCTATGATGTTCGGATCCAGAGATATAACGCTTTGTTTATTATGTTGCTAGGGTGCTCATATTTGGTTGCTAGGGGCGTGGCTTAATACCTCAATAAGAATCCTCCGAGACTGATTGGATGCCTGAGTAAAATGAGCCCACCCCTATGTCTCTGTGACACTGTGCTGCAAAGATATCCATCTGGGCATTTTATAATGGCAGTCTATGGGATATGTTGCTAGGGTGCCCAAAAATGGTTGCTAGGGGCGTGGCTTAATAGCTATGGGGCGATCCTGAGAGACTGATTGGATGCCTGACTAAATTGAGCCCACCCCCATGTCTCTACGACACTCTAAAGTGAAGATATTCCATCTGGGACGCTTTTATTCCCTTATATGGACATGTTCCCTGCCCCATTATAAGTCAATGGGGAAAATTGGGTGCCCCTTACACCCCAGGGGTGAAACTTACACCCCAATGTGAGGCATGTTCTTACAGAGCCTGCCAGCCTCTTCAAATGTGGTAACCCAGAAGTTTCTACAAATTTCTCGCTCGCAGCTATGACCCGTCAAAGTTTGTCGCAATGTTAAGTCAATGGAAAATTTGGGGTGTTTGAGCGCCCCGTTTAGGAATTCGGTAGGTCCCATCAGTTAGAAAAGTCATAGCACGCTAAGTCAGACCAGTCTGAAGACTTTTGGAAAGTTTGGTGAATGTAGCTTGAAAGCTCTAGGAGGAGTTACAGTCAAAAATTTTGGGGATCAGAAGAATAATAATAACTAGATAGGTACATTTCCTGAAGAAAATGTGAGTGGTGCTTGCCGTGGCAAGTTTCGGGGACAATTTATGATTATACTCCAAGCCAAAGGTAAAATGGTCCAACCCCCATGTCTCTACGATGTTCTGATGCAGAGATATAAGGCTTTGTTTATTCCGTTGCTAGGGTGCTCAAATTTGGTTGCTAGGGGCGTGGCTTGGGAGTGGCCAATGATTTGGCCAGTGATTACACCCCGAGTCACAAGTAATACGGTCCAACCCCCGTGTCTCTACGATGTTCTGATGTGGAGATATAAGGCTTTGTTTATTCCGTTGCTAGGTGTTCATATTTGGTTGCTAGGGGCGTGGCTTAACACCTCTTGGCTTCCACTAGTGATTACCCTACGAGTCACGAGTAAAACGGTCCAACCCCCGTGTCTCTACGATGTTCTGATGCGACGTTATAAGGCTTTGTTTATTCGGTTGCTAGGGTGTTCATATTTGGTTGCTAGGGGCGTGGCTTAACACCTCTTGGCATTAACTAGTGATTACCCTTCGAGTCACGAGTAAAACGGTCCAACCCCCGTGTCTCTACGATGTTCTGATGCAGAGATATAAGGCTTTGTTTATTCCGTTGCTAGGGTGCTCAAATTTGGTTGCTAGGGGCGTGGCTTGGGAGTTGCCAATGATGTGCCCAATTGTTACATCCCTAGTCACAAGTAAACCGGTCCAACCCCCGTGTCTCTACGATGTTCTGATGCCGAGATATAACTGTTTGAATTTTATGTTGCTAGGGTGCTCAAAAGTGGTTGCTAGGGGCGTGGCTTAGTTTGTCTTTAAGGATCCTAAGATACTGATTGGATACCTAAGTAAAATGAGCCCACCCCCATGTCTCTATGACACTGTGCTGCAAAGATATCCACCTGGGCATTTTATAATGGCAGTCTATGGGAGATGTTGCTAGGGTGCCCAAAACGGTTGCTAGGGTAACCTTACACCCCATTGTGGGGGACGTCCTGACAGAGTCTAGCACCCTCTTCAATTTTAGTAACCCACATGTTTCTATGAAATCCTCACTTGGACCTGTGACCTGTCAATTTTTTTTGGCAATGTTAGTCTATGGGATTTTCGCCCCATTGACTTTCCATTAGGGCACTTTTGGGCACCTCTTACACCCCAGGGGTACAACTTACACCCCAATGTGATCCATGTTCTTACAGAGCCTACCACCCTCTTCAAATGCTGTAACCCACATTTTTCTACAAAATCCTAGAGTGGAGCTATGACCTGCCAAAGTTCGACGCAATGTAAAGTCAATGGGACGTTTTCGGGAGGTTTTTCGCGCCCCTTTCGGAAATCCTGCACCCGATCGCTTATAAAAGTCATAGCACACCTCTCCTCAATAATCCGGTCGATTTGAGCCCTCTTTCATGGCACTACGCCAAACCGTGCGAGACGAGTTACGCGCCGAAAAAGTGTCCAGAAAAAGAAGAATAATAACTAGATAGGTACATTTCCTGAAGAAAATGTGAGTGGTGCTTGCCGTGGCAAAATTCTGGGGAACATATATGATTATACTCCAAGCCAAAAGTAAAACAATCCAACTCCCGTGTCTCTACGATGTTCTGATGCGAAGATATTAGGCTTTGTTTACTCTGTTGCTAGGGTACCGTATTTGGTTGCTAGGGAAAAAATTGGCATCCCATAGTGATTACACTCTGAGTCACGAGTCAAACGGTCCAACCCTCGTGTCTCTACAATGTTCTGATGCGGAGATATAAGGCTTTGTTTACTCTGTTGCTAGGGTACTGTATTTGGTTGCTAGGGAAAAAATTGCCATCCCATAGTGTATACACTCTGAGTCACGAGTCAAACGGTCCAACCCCCGTGTGTCTACGATGATCTAATGCAGAGATATAAGGCTTTGTTTACTCTGTTGCTAGGGTACTGTATTTGGTTGCTAGGGAAAAAATTGGCATCCTCTAGTGATTACACTCTGAGTCACGAGTCAAACGGTCCAACCCCCGTGTCTCTACGATGTTCTGATGCTGAGATATAAGGCTTTGTTTACTCTGTTGCTAGGGTACTGTATTTGGTTGCTAGGGAAAAAATTTGCATCCCATAGTGATTACACTCTGAGTCACGAGTCAAACGGTCCAACCCCCGTGTCTCTACGATGTTCTGATGCTGAGATACAAGGCTTTGTTTACTCTGTTGCTAGGGTACTGTATTTGGTTGCTAGGGGCGGGGCTTGGGAGTGGCCAATGATGTGACCAGTTGCTACACTCCGAGTCACAAGTAAAACGGTCCAACCCCCATGTTTCTACAATGTTCTGATGCGAAGATATAAGGCTTTGTTTACTCTGTTGCTAGGGTACTGTATTTGGTTGCTAGGGGCGGGGTTTGGGAGTGGCCAATGATGGGACCAGTTGCTACACTCCGAGTCACAAGTAAAACGGTCCAACCCCCGTGTTTCTACGATGTTCTGATGCGAAGATATAAGGCTTTGTTTACTCTGTTGCTAGGGTACTGTATTTGGTTGCTAGGGGCGGGGTTTGGGAGTGGCCAATGATGTGACCAGTTGCTACACTCCGAGTCACAAGTAAAACGGTCCAACCCCCGTGTTTCTACGATGTTCTGATGCGAAGATATAAGGCTTTGTTTACTCTGTTGCTAGGGTGCTCACATTTGGTTGCTAGGGGCGTGGCTTGGGAGTGGCCAATGATGTGGCCAGTGATTATCCTCCGAGTCACGAGTAAAACGATCCAACCCCCGTTATTCTACGATGTTCTGATGCCTAGATATAACTGTTTGAATTTTATGTTGCTAGGGTGCTTAAAAGTGGTTGCTAGGGGCGTGGCTTAATAGCTCTGGGACTATCCTGATAAATTGATTGGATGTCTGAGTAAAATGAGCCCACCCCCATGTCTCTACGACATTGTAAAGCGAAGATATTCCATCTGGAACTTTTTTATTCCCTTATATGGGCATGTTTCCTGCCCCATTATAAGTCAATGGGAAATTTCGGGTGCCTCTTACACCCCAGGGGTACAACTAACACCCCAATGTGATGTATGTTCTTACAGAGCGTACCACCCTTTTCAAATGTTAGAACCCACATGTTTCTACAAAATCCTCGAGCGGAGCTATGACCCGTCAAAGTTCGGTCCAATGTTAAGTCAATGGGATTTTTGGGGTGGTTTTTCGCCCCCCTTTCGGAAATCCTGCACCCGATCGCTTATAAAAGTCATAGCACACCTCTCCTCAATAAACCGGTCAATTTGAGCCCTCATTCATGTGTCTACGACAAACCGTGCGGGACGAGTTACGCGCCGAAATTTTGTCCAGATATAAAAATAATAATAATAATAACTAGATAGGTACATTTCCTGAAGAAAATGTGAGTGGTGCTTGCCGTGGCAAAATTCTGGGGACCATATATGATTATACTCCAAGCCAAAATTAAAACGATCCAACCCCCGTGTCTCTACGATGTTCTGATGCGGAGATATAAGGCTGTGTTTATCCGGTTGCTAGGGTACTGTATTTCGTTGCTAGGGAAAAAATTGCCATCCACTAGTGATTACCCTCCGAGTCACAAGTCAAACGGTCCAACCCCCGTGTCTGTACAATGTTCTGATGCGGAGATATAAGGCTTTGTTTACTCTGTTGCTAGGGTACTGAATTTGGTTGCTAGGGAAAAATTGGCATCCCATAATGATTACACTCTGAGTCACGAGTCAAACGGTCCAACCCCCGTGTCTCTACGATGTTCTGATGCGGAGATATAAGGCTTTGTTTACTCTGTTGCTAGGGTACTGTGTTTGGTTGCTAGGGAAAAAAATGGCATCCCATAATGATTACACCGAGTCACGAGTCAAACGGTCCAACCCCCGTGTCTCTACGATGTTCTGATGCGAAGATATAAGGCTTTGTTTACTCTGTTGCTAGGGTACTGTATTTGGTTGCTAGGGAAAAAATTGGCATCCCATAATGATTACACTCTGAGTCACTAGTCAAACGGTCCAACCCCCGTGTCTCTATGATGTTCTGATGCAGAGATATAACTGTTTGAATTTTATGTTACTAGGGTGCTCAAAAGTGGTTGCTAGGGGCGTGGCTTAAAAGCTTTGGGAATATCCTGATAGACTGATTGGATGTCTGAGTAAAATGAGCCCACCCCCATGTCTCTACGACATTGTAAAGCAAAGATATCCCATCTGGAACTTTTTTATTCCCTTATATGGGCATGTTTCCTGCCCCATTATAAGTCAATGGGAAAATTCGGGTGCCTCTTACACCCCAGGGGTACAACTTACACCCCATTGTGATCCATGTTCTTACAGAGTCTACCACCGTCTTCAAATAATGTAACCCACATGTTTTTACAAGATCCTCGCTCGGACCTATGACCCGTCAAAGTTTTTGCAATGTTAAGTCTATGGGATTTTCCCCCATTGACTTTTCATTGGGGCACTTTTGGGCACCTCTTACACCCCAGGGGTACAACTTACACCCCAATGTGATGTATGTTCTTACAGAGCCTACCACCCTCTTCAAATGTTGTAACCCACATGTTTCTACAAAATCCTCGAGCGGAGCTATGACTCATCAAAGTTGGGCGCAATGTTAAGTCAATGGGATTTTTCGGGTGGTTTTTCGCCCCCCTTTCGGAAATCCTGCACCCGGTCCCTTATAAAAGTCATAGCACACCTCTCCTCAATAAGCCGGTCGATTTGAGCCCTCTTTCATGGGTCTACGACAAACCGTGCGGGACGAGTTAGGTGCCGAAAAAACGTGCAGATGTAAGAATAAAATATAATAATATCCCTGAGGAATAGTAATAGTGATGCTTTGCATAAATGCAAGCACCACTAATAAGTATGAGCAATAGTAATAGTGATGCCTTGCATAAATGCAAGCACCACTAATAATAATATCTTTGAGGAATAGTAATAGTGATGCTTTGCATAAATGCAAGCACCACTAACTAGATAGGTACATTTCCTGAAGAAAATGTGAGTGGTGCTTGCCGTGGCAAAATTCTGGGGAACATATATGATCATACTCCAAGCCAAAAGTAAAACGATCCAACTCCCGTGTCTCTACGATTTTCTGATGCGGAGATATAAGGCTGTGTTTACTCTGTTGCTAGGGTACTGTTTTTGGTTGCTAGGGAAAAAATTGCCATCCACTAGTGATTACCCGCCGAGTCACGAGTCAAACGGTCCAACCCCCGTGTCTCTACGATGTTCTGATGCGGAGATATAAGGCTTTGTTTACTCTGTTGCTAGGGTACTGTATTTGGTTGCTAGGGAAAAATTTGGCATCCCATAGTGATTACACTCCGAGTCACGAGTCAAACGGTCCAACCCCCGTGTCTCTACAATGTTCTGATGCGGAGATATAAGGCTTTGTTTACTCTGTTGCTAGGGTACTGTATTTGGTTGCTAGGGAAAAATTTGGCATCCCATAGTGATTACACTCCGAGTCACGAGTCAAACGGTCCAACTCCCGTGTCTCTACGATGTTCTGATGCGGAGATAAAAGGCTTTGTTTACTCTGTTGCTAGGGTACTGTATTTGGTTGCTAGGGAAAAATTTGGTATCCCATAGTGATTACAGACTGAGTCACGAGTCAAAGGGTCCAACCTCCGTGTCTCTACGATGTTCTGATGCTGAGATATAAGGCTTTGTTTACTCTGTTGCTAGGGTACTGTATTTGGTTGCTAGGGAAAAATTTGGCATCCCATAGTGATTACACTCTGAGTCACGAGTCAAACGGTCCAACCCCCGTGTCTTTACGATGTTCTGATGCCGAGATATACCTGTTTGAATTTTATGTTGCTAGGGTGCTCAAAACTGGTTGCTAGGGGCGTGGCTTAATACCTCAATAAGGATCCTGAGAGACTGATTGGATGCCTGAGTAAAATGAGCCCACCCCCATGTCTCTGTGACACTGTGGTGCAAAGATATCCATCTGGGCATTTTATAATGGCAGTCTATGGGATAGGTTGCTAGGGTGCCCAAAATGGTTGCTAGGGTAACCTTATACCCCATTGTGGGGGACGTCCTGACAGAGTCTAGCACCCTCTTCAAATTTAGTAACCCACATGTTTCTACGAAATCCTCGCTCGTACCTATGACCCGTCAAAGTATTTGCAATGTTAAGGATATGGGATTTTCGCCCCATTGACTTTTCATTGGGGCACTTTTGGGCGCCTCTTACACCCCAGGGGTACAACTTACACCCCATTGTGATATATGTTCTTACAGAGTCTACCACCCTCTTCAAATGTTGTAACCTACATGTTTCTACAAAATCCTCGAGCGGAGCTATGACTCGTCAAATTTGGGCTCAATGTTAAGTCAATGGGATTTTTCGGGTGGTTTTTCGCCCCCCTTTCGAAAATCCTGCACCCGATCGCTTATAAAAGTCATAGCAGTCGTGTCCTTAATAAGCCCGTCGATTTGAGCCCTCTTTCATGGGTCTACGACAAACCGTGCGGGACGAGTTAGGTGCCGAAAAAACGTGCAGATGTAAGAATAAAATATAATAATAATAATAATAATATCCCTGAGGAATAGTAATAGTGATGCCTTGCATAAATGCAAGCACCACTAACTAGATAGGTACATTTCCTGAAGAAAATGTGAAGTGGTGCTTGCCGTGGCAAAATTCCCGGGACAATATATGATTATACTCCAACCCAAAAGTAAAATGGTCCAACCCCCGTGTCTCTACGATGTTCTGATGCGGAGATATAAGGCTTTGTTTACTCTGTTGCTAGGGTACTGTATTTGGTTGCTAGGGAAAAAATTGGCATCCCATAATGATTTCACTCCGAGTCACGGGTCAAACGGTCCAACCCCCGTGTCTCTACGATGTTCTGATGCGGAGATATAAGGCTTTGTTTACTCTGTTGCTAGGGTACTGTATTTGGTTGCTAGGGAAAAAATTGGCATCCACTAGTGATTACACTCCGAGATACGAGTCAAACGGTCCAGCCCCCATGTCTCTGCGATGTTCTGATGTGGAGATAAAAGGCTTTGTTTACTCTGTTGCTAGGGTAATGTATTTGGTTGCTAGGGAGAAAATTGGCATCCACTAGTGATTACACTCCGAGTCACGAGTCAAACGGTCCAAACCCCGTGTCTCTACGATGTTCTGATGCGGAGATATAAGGGTTTGTTTACTCTGTTGCTAGGGTACTGTATTTGGTTGCTAGGGAAAAAATGGCATCCACTAGTGATTACCCTCCGAGTCATGAGTCAAACGGTCCAACCCCCGTGTCTCTACGATGTTCTGATGCGGAGATATAAGGCTTTGTTTACTCTGTTGCTAGGGTACTGTATTTGGTTGCTAGGGAAAAAAATGGCATCCACTAGTGATTACCCTCCGAGTCATGAGTCAAACGGTCCAACCCCCGTGTCTCTACGATGTTCTAATGCGGAGATATAAGGCTTTGTTTACTCTGTTGCTAGGGTACTGTATTTGGTTGCTAGGGGCGTGGCTTGGGAGTGGCCAATGATGTGCCCAGTGATTACACTCCGAGTCACAAGTAAAACGGTCCAACCCCCGTGTCTCTACGATGTTCTGATGCGGAGATATAAGGCTTTGTTTACTCTGTTGCTAGGGTACTGTATTTGGTTGCTAGGGGCGTGGCTTGGGAGTGGCCAATTATGTGCCCAGTGATTACACTCCGAGTCACAAGTAAAACGGTCCAACCCCCGTGTCTCTACGATGTTCTGATGTGGAGATATAAGGCTTTGTTTACTCTGTTGCTAGGGTACTGTATTTGGTTGCTAGGGGCGTGGCTTGGGAGTGGCCAATGATGTGCCCAGTGATTACACTCCGAGTCACAAGTAAAACGGTCCAAACCCTGTGTCTCTACGATGTTCTGATGCGGAGATATAAGGCTTTGTTTATTCGGTTGCTAGGGTGCTCAAATTTGGTTGCTAGGGGCGTGGCTTGGGAGTGGCCAATGATGTGCCCAATTGTTACACCCCTAGTCACAAGTTAAACGGTCCAACCCCTGTGTCTCTACGATGTTCTGATGCCGAGATATAAGGCTTTGTTTACTCTGTTGCTAGGGTACTGTATTTGGTTGCTAGGGAAAAAATTGGCATCCCATAATGATTTCACTCCGAGTCACGAGTCAAACGGTCCAACCCCCGTGTCTCTACGATGTTCTGATGCGGAGATATAAGGCTTTGTTTACTCTGTTGCTAGGGTACTGTATTTGGTTGCTAGGGGAAAAAATGGCATCCCATAATGATTACACTCCGAGTCACGAGTCAAACGGTCCAACCCCCATGTCTCTACGATGTTCTGATGCGGAGATATAAGGCTTTGTTTACTCTGTTGCTAGGGTACTGTATTTGGTTACTAGGGGAAAAAATTGGCATCCACTACTGATTACCCTCCGAGTCATGTGTCAAACGGTCCAACCCCCGTGTCTCTACGATGTTCTGATGCGGAGACATAAGGCTTTGTTTACTCTGTTGCTAGGGTCCTGCATTTGGTTGCTAGGGAAAAAAATGGCATCCACTAGTGATTACCCTCCGAGTCATGAGTCAAACGGTCCAAACCCCTTGTCTCTACGATGTTCTGATGCGGAGATATAAGGCTTTGTTTATTCGGTTGCTAGGGTGCTCAAATTTGGTTGCTAGGGGCGTGGCTTGGGAGTGGCCAATGATGTGCCCAATTGTTACACCCCTAGTCACAAGTAAACCGGTCCAACCCCCGTGTCTCTACGATGTTCTGATGCCGAGATATAACTGTTTGAATTTTATGTTGCTAGGGTGCTCAAAAGTGGTTGCTAGGGGCGTGGCTTAGTTAGTCTTTAAGGAACCTGAGAGACTGATTGGATGCCTGAGTAAAATGAGCCCACCCCCATGTCTCTATGACACTGTGCTGCAAAGATATCCACCTGGGCATTTTATAATGGCAGTCTATGGGAGGTGTTGCTAGGGTGCCCAAAACGGTTGCTAGGGTAACCTTACACCCCATTGTGGGGGACGTCCTGACAGAGTCTAGCACCCTCTTCAATGTTAGTAACCCACATGTTTCTATGAAATCCTCACTTGGACCTGTGACCTGTCAAATTTTTTTGGCAATGTTAGTCTATGGGATTTTCGCCCCATTGACTTTCCATTAGGGCACTTTTGGGCACCTCTTACACCCCAGGGGTACAACTTACACCCCAATGTGATGTATGTTCTTACAGAGCCTACCACCCTCTTCAAATGCTGTAACCCACATGTTTCTACAAAATCCTAGAGTGGAGCTATGACCTTCCAAAGTTCGACGCAATGTAAAGTCAATGGGACGTTTTCGGGAGGTTTTTCGCGCCCCTTTCGGAAATCCTGCACCCGATCGCTTATAAAAGTCATAGCACACCTCTCCTTAATAATCCGGTCGATTTGAGCCCTCTTTCATGGCACTACGCCAAACCGTGCGAGACGAGTTACGCGCCGAAAAAGTGTCCAGAAAAAGAAGAATAATAACTAGATAGGTACATTTCCTGAAGAAAATGTGAAGTGGTGCTTGCCATGGCAAATTTCGGGGGACAATATAAGATTATACTCCAAGCCAAAAGTAAAACAATTCAACCCACATGTCTCTACGATATTCTGATGCGAAGATATAAGGCTTTGTTTATTCGGTTGCTAGGGTACTGTATTTGGTTGCTAGGGAGAAAATTGGCATCCACTAGTGATTACACTCCGAGTCACGAGTCAAACGGTCAAACCCCCGTGTCTCTACGATGTTCTGATGCGGAGATATAAGTCTTTGTTTACTCTGTTGCTAGGGTACTGTATTTGGTTGCTAGGGAAAAAATTGGCATCCACTAGTGATTACACTCCGAGATACGAGTCAAACGGTCCAACCCCCGTGTCTCTGCGATGTTCTGATGTGGAGATAAAAGGCTTTGTTTACTCTGTTGCTAGGGTAATGTATTTGGTTGCTAGGGAGAAAATTGGCATCCACTAGTGATTACACTCCGAGTCACGAGTCAAACGGTCCAAACCCCGTGTCTCTACGATGTTCTGATGCGGAGATATAAGGGTTTGTTTACTCTGTTGCTAGGGTACTGTATTTGGTTGCTAGGGAAAAAAATGGCATCCACTAGTGATTACCCTCCGAGTCACGAGTCAAACGGTCCAAACCCCATGTCTCTACGATGTTCTGATGCGGAGATATAAGGCTTTGTTTACTCTGTTGCTAGGGAACTGTATTTGGTTGCTAGGGAAAAAAATGGCATGCACTAGTGATTACCCTCCGAGTCATGAGTCAAACGGTCCAACCCCCATGTCTCTACGATGTTCTGATGTGGAGATATAAGGCTTTGTTTACTCTGTTGCTAGGGTACTGTATTTGGTTGCTAGGGGCGTGGCTTGGGAGTGGCCAATGATGTGCCCAGTGATTACACTCCGAGTCACAAGTAAAACGGTCCAACCCCCGTGTCTCTACGATGTTCTGATGCGGAGATATAAGGCTTTGTTTACTCTGTTGCTAGGGTACTGTATTTGGTTGCTAGGGGCGTGGCTTGGGAGTGGCCAATGATGTGCCCAGTGATTACACTCCGAGTCACAAGTAAAACGGTCCAAACCCCGTGTCTCTACCATGTTCTGATGCGGAGATATAAGGCTTTGTTTATTTGGTTGCTAGGGTGCTCAAATTTGGTTGCTAGGGGCGTGGCTTGGGAGTGGCCAATGATGTGCCCAATTGTTACACCCCTAGTCACAAGTAAAACGGTCCAACCCCCGTGTCTCTACGATGTTCTGATGCCGAGATATAACTGTTTGTATTTTATGTTGCTAGGGTGCTCAAAAGTGGTTGCTAGGGGCGTGGCTTAGTAAGTCTGTAAGGATCCTGAGAGACTGATTGGATGCCTGAGTAAAATGAGCCCACCCCCATGTCTCTATGACACTGTGGTGCAAAGATATCCATCCGGGCATTTTATAATGGCAGTCTATGGCATAGGTTGCTAGGGTGCCCAAAATGGTTGCTATGGTAACCTTACACCCCATTGTGGGGGACGTCCTGACAGAGTCTAGCACCCTCTTCAAATTTAGTAACCCACATGTTTCTATGAAATCCTGGCTCGGACCTATGACCCGTCAAAATTTTTGCAATGGTAAGTCTATGGGATTTTGCCCCATTGACTTTTCATTGGGGCACTTTTGGGCACCTCTTACACCCCAGGGGTACAACTTACACCCCATTGTGATCCATGTTCTTACAGAGCCTACCACCCTCTTCAAATGTTGTAACCCACATGTTTCTACAAAATCCTCGAGCGGAGCTATGACTCGTCAAAGTTGGGCGCAATGTTAAGTCAATGGGATTTTTTGGGTGGTTTTTCGCCCCCCTTTCGGAAATCCTGCACCCGATCGCTTATAAAAGTCATAGCACACCTCTCCTCAATAAGCCGGTCGATTTGAGCCCTAATTTATGGGTCTACGACAAACCGTGTGGGACGAGTTACGCGCCGAAAAAGTGTGCAGACATAAGAATAATAAGATATAACTAGATATTAAAGTTTGAAGACAAACTTTATGTTGGCTTGAAAAAGCGTAGACTGAACGTTTAAAACGGTTTGACAGAAGTTTAGTTTAGTAGGCTATCTGGCTGTTGGTATGTTTAGGTATGAAGGTAGCATGATTTAGCATGATTAATCATTAAGCCAACATGATAAACATGAAGCTAGGATGATTAGCATGCTAGCATGATTAACATGAAGCTATTATGATGCTAGCATGATTAGCATTAAGTTAGCATGATTAGCATGAAGCTAGCATGATGCTAGCATGATTAGCATGAAGCTAGCATGATGTTAACATGATTAGCATGAAGCTAGCATGATGTTAGCATGATTAGCATGAAGCTAGCATGATGTTAGCATGATTAGCATGAAGCTAGCATGAAGCTAGCATGAAGCTAGCATGATGTTAGCATGATTAGCATGAAGCTAGCATGAAGCTAGCATGAAGTTAGCATGATTATCATGAAGCTAGCATGATGTTAGCATGATTAGCATGAAGCTAGCATGATGCTAGCATGATTAGCATGAAGCTACCATGATGCTAGCATGATTAGCATGAAGCTAGCATGATGTTAGCATGATTAGCATGAAGCTAGCATGATGTTAGCATGATTAACATGAAGCTAGCATGATGCTATCATGATGCTAGCATGATTAGCATGAAGCTAGCATGATGCTAGCATGATTAGCATGAAGTTAGCATGATGTTAGCATGATAAGCATGAAGCTAGCATGATGCTAGCATGATTTGCATGAAGCTAGCATGATGCTAGCATGATTAGCATGAAGCTAGCATGATGGTAGCATGATTAGCATGAAGCTAGCATGATGCTAGCATGATTAGCATGAAGCTAGCATGATGCTAGCATGATGGTAGCATGATTAGCATAAAGCTAGCATGTTGCTAGCATGATTAGCATGAAGTTAGCATGATGTTAACATGATTAGCATGAAGCTAGCATGATGCTAGCATGATTAGCATGAAGCTAGCATGATGCTAGCATGATTAACATGAAGCTAGCATGATTAGCATGAAGCTAGCATGATGTTATCATGATGCTAGCATGATTAGCATGAAGCTAGCATTATGCTAGCATGATGCTAGCATGATTAGCATGAAGCTAGCATGATGCTAGCATGATTAGCATGAAGTTAGCATGATGTTAGCATGATTAGCATGAAGCTAGCATAATGGTAGCATGATTAGCATAAAGCTAGCATGTTGCTAGCATGATTAGCATGAAGCTAGCATGATGCTAGCATGATTAGCATGAAGCTAGCATGATGCTAGCATGATTAGCATGAAGCTAGCATGATGCTAGCATGATTAGCATGAAGCTAGCATGATGTTAGCATGATTAACATGAAGCTAGCATGATGTTAACATGATAAGCATGAAGCTAGCATGATTAGCATTAAGTTAGCATGATTAGCATGAAGCTAGCATGATGCTAGCATGATTAGCATGAAGCTAGCATGATGCTAGCATGATTAGCATGAAGCTAGCATGATGCTAGCATGATTAGCATGAAGCTAGCATGATGCTAACATGATTAGCATGAAGCTAGCATGATGTTAGCATGATTAGCATGAAGCTAACATGATGATAGCATGATTAGCATGAAGCTAACATTAAGTTAGCATGTTGCTAGCATGATTAGCATGATGCTAGCATGATTAGCATAAAGCTAGCATGTTGCTAGCATGATTAGCATGAAGCTAGCATGATGTTAGCATGATTAGCATGAAGCTAGCATGATGCTAGCATGAAACTAGCATGATTCTAGCATGATTAGCATGAAGCTAGCATGATTCTAGCATGATTAGCATGAAGCTAGCATGATTCTAGCATGATTAGCATGAAGCTAGCATGATGTTAGCATGATTAGCATGAAGGTAGCATGAGGCTAGCATGATTAGCATGAAGTAAGCATGAGGTAAGTATGATTAGCATGAAGCTAGCATGATTTAACGTGAAGCTAGCATTATTAGCATGATGCTAACATGATTAGCATAACGCTAACACTATTTAGCGCGCAGCTAACAAGATTTAACATGAAGTTAGCATGATTTAGCATGAAGTTAGCAAGATTTATTATGAAATTAGCATAAAGCTAGCATGAAACTAGCATGAAGCTAGTATGACTTAGCATGGAGCTAGCTTGAAGCTAACATGACCCAAAGACCCAACCCCCATGTCTCTATGATGTTCAGACCAAGAGATATAAGGCTTTGTTTATTATGTTGCTAGGGTGCTCAAATTTGGTTGCTAGGGGCGTGGCTTAATGCCTCAATAAGAATCCTATTAAGACTGATTGGATGCCTGAGTAAAATGAGCCCACCCCTATGTCTCTATGACACTCTGGTGTAAAGATATCCATCTGGGCTTTTTATAATGGTAGTCTATGGGAGATGTTGCTAGGGTACCCAAAATTGTTGCTAGGGGCGTGGCTAAATAGCTTTGGGACGATCCTAAGAGACTGATTGGATGACTGAGTAAAATGAGCCCACCCCCATGTCTCTACGACACTCTAAAGTAAAGATATTCCATCTGGGACGCTTTTATTCCCTTATATGGGCATGTTCCCTGCCCCATTATAAGTCAATGGGAAATTTTGGGGGCCTCTTACACCCCAGGGATATAGCTTACACCCCATTGTGATGTATGTTCTTACAGAGCCTGTCAGCCACCTTAAATGTGGTAAGCCACAAGTTTCTACAAGTTTCTCACTCACAGCTATGACCCGTCAAAGTTTGTCTCAATGTTAAGTCAATGGAAATTTTGGGGTGTTCGAGCCCCCCGTTTAGGAATTCGGAAGGTCCCATCAGTAAGAAAAGATATAGCACACTAAGTCAGACCAGTCTGAAGGTCTGTGGAAAATTTGGTGCATGTAGCTTGAAAGCCCTAGGACGAGTTAGTTGCCGAAATTTTGGGGGGAGAAAAAGAATAATAACTAGATAGGTACATTTCCTGAAGAAAATGTGAGTGGTGCTTGCCGTGGCAAATTTCGGGGGACAATATATGATTATACTCCAAGCCAAAAGTAAAACAATTCAACCCACATGTCTCTACGATATTCTGATGCGAAGATATAAGGCTTTGTTTATTCGGTTGCTAGGGTACTGTATTTGGTTGCTAGGGAGAAAATTGGCATCCACTAGTGATTACACTCCGAGTCACGAGTCAAACGGTCAAACCCCCGTGTCTCTACGATGTTCTGATGCGGAGATATAAGGCTTTGTTTACTCTGTTGCTAGGGTACTGTATTTGGTTGCTAGGGAAAAAATTGGCATCCACTAGTGATTACACTCCGAGATACGAGTCAAACGGTCCAACCCCCGTGTCTCTGCGATGTTCTGATGTGGAGATAAAAGGCTTTGTTTACTCTGTTGCTAGGGTACTGTATTTGGTTGCTAGGGAGAAAATTGGCATCCACTAGTGATTACACTCCGAGTCACGAGTCAAACGGTCCAAACCCCGTGTCTCTACGATGTTCTGATGCGGAGATATAAGGGTTTGTTTACTCTGTTGCTAGGGTACTGTATTTGGTTGCTAGGGAAAAAATGGCATCCACTAGTGATTACCCTCCGAGTCATGAGTCAAACGGTCCAACCCCCGTGTTTCTACGATGTTCTGATGCAGAGATATAAGGCTTTGTTTACTCTGTTGCTAGGGTACTGTATTTGGTTGCTAAGGAAAAAAATGGCATCCACTAGTGATTACACTCTCAGTCATGAGTCAAACGGTCCAACCCCCGTGTCTCTACGATGTTCTGATGCGGAGATATAAGGCTTTGTTTACTCTGTTGCTAGGGTACTGTATTTGGTTGCTAGGGAAAAAAATGGCATCCACTAGTGATTACCCTCCGAGTCACGAGTCAAACGGTCCAAACCCCGTGTCTCTACGATGTTCTGATGCGGAGATATAAGGCTTTGTGTACTCTGTTGCTAGGGTACTGTATTTGGTTGCTAGGGAAAAAAATGGCATCCACTAGTGATTACCCTCCGAGTCACGAGTCAAACGGTCCAACCCCCGTGTCTCTACGATGTTCTGATGCGGAGATATAAGGCTTTGTTTACTCTGTTGCTAGGGTACTGTATTTGGTTGCTAGGGAAAAAATTGCATCCACTAGTGATTACCCTCCGAGTCATGAGTCAAACGGTCCAACCCCCGTGTCTCTACGATGTTCTGATGCGGAGATATAAGGCTTTGTTTACTCTGTTGCTAGGGTACTGTATTTGGTTGCTAGGGAAAAAAATGGTATCCACTAGTGATTACCCTCCGAGTCATGAGTCAAACGGTCCAAACCCCATGTCTCTACGATGTTCTGATGCGGAGATATAAGGCTTTGTTTACTCTGTTGCTAGGGTACTGTATTTGGTTGCTAGGGAAAAAAATGGCATCCACTAGTGATTACCCTCCGAGTCATGAGTCAAACGGTCCAACCCCCATGTCTCTACGATGTTCTGATGTGGAGATATAAGGCTTTGTTTACTCTGTTGCTAGGGTACTGTATTTGGTTGCTAGGGGCGTGGCTTGGGAGTGGCCAATTATGTGCCCAGTGATTACACTCCGAGTCACAAGTAAAACGGTCCAACCCCCGTGTCTCTACGATGTTCTGATGCGGAGATATAAGGCTTTGTTTACTCTGTTGCTAGGGTACTGTATTTGGTTGCTAGGGGCGTGGCTTGGGAGTGGCCAATGATGTGCCCAGTGATTACACTCCGAGTCACAAGTAAAACGGTCCAAACCCCGTGTCTCTACGATGTTCTGATGCGGAGATATAAGGCTTTGTTTATTTGGTTGCTAGGGTGCTCAAATTTGGTTGCTAGGGGCGTGGCTTGGGAGTGGCCAATGATGTGCCCAATTGTTACACCCCTAGTCACAAGTAAAACGGTCCAACCCCCGTGTCTCTACGATGTTCTGATGCCGAGATATAACTGTTTGTATTTTATGTTGCTAGGGTGCTCAAAAGTGGTTGCTAGGGGCGTGGCTTAGTAAGTCTGTAAGGATCCTGAGAGACTGATTGGATGCCTGAGTAAAATGAGCCCACCCCCATGTCTCTATGACACTGTGGTGCAAAGATTTCCATCCAGGCATTTTATTATGGCAGTCTATGGTATAGGTTGCTAGGGTGCCCAAAATGGTTGCTATGGTAACCTTACACCCCATTGTGGGGGACGTCCTGACAGAGTCTTGCACCCTCTTCAAATGTAGTAACCCACATGTTTCTATGAAATCCTGGCTCGGACCTATGACCCGTCAAAATTTTTGCAATGGTAAGTCTATGGGATTTTGCCCCATTGACTTTTCATTGGGACACTTTTGGGCACCTCTTACACCCCAGGGGTACAACTTACACCCCATTGTGATCCATGTTCTTAAAGAGCCTACCACCCTCTTCAAATGTTATAACCCACATGTTTCTACAAAATCCTCGAGCGGAGCTATGACTCG
The DNA here is from genome assembly GCF_030506205.2 of Paramisgurnus dabryanus. Classification (NCBI taxonomy): domain Eukaryota; kingdom Metazoa; phylum Chordata; class Actinopteri; order Cypriniformes; family Cobitidae; genus Paramisgurnus; species Paramisgurnus dabryanus. The sequence goes on along the minus strand of NC_133340.1, from coordinate 49,395,195 downwards.
TCAAAGTTGGGCGCAATGTTAAGTCAATGGGATTTTTTGGGTGGTTTTTCGCCCCCCTTTCGGAAATCCTGCACCCGATCGCTTATAAAAGTCATAGCAGTCTTCTCCTCAATAAGCCGGTCGATTTGAGCCCTAATTTATGGGTCTACGACAAAGCGTGCGGGACGAGTTACGCGCCAAAAAAGTGTCCAGAAAAAGAAGAATAATAATAATAACTAGATAGGTACATTTCCTGAAGAAAATGTGAGTGGTGCTTGCCGTGGCAAATTTCGGGGGACAATATATGATTATACTCCAAGCCAAAAGTAAAACAATTCAACCCACATGTCTCTACGATATTCTGATGCGAAGATATAAGGCTTTGTTTATTCGGTTGCTAGGGTACTGTATTTGGTTGCTAGGGAGAAAATTGGCATCCACTAGTGATTACACTCCGAGTCACGAGTCAAACGGTCAAACCCCCGTGTCTCTACGATGTTCTGATGCGGAGATATAAGGCTTTGTTTACTCTGTTGCTAGGGTACTGTATTTGGTTGCTAGGGAAAAAATTGGCATCCACTAGTGATTACACTCCGAGATACGAGTCAAACGGTCCAACCCCCGTGTCTCTGCGATGTTCTGATGTGGAGATAAAAGGCTTTGTTTACTCTGTTGCTAGGGTACTGTATTTGGTTGCTAGGGAGAAAATTGGCATCCACTAGTGATTACACTCCGAGTCACGAGTCAAACGGTCCAAACCCCGTGTCTCTACGATGTTCTGATGCGGAGATATAAGGGTTTGTTTACTCTGTTGCTAGGGTACTGTATTTGGTTGCTAGGGAAAAAATGGCATCCACTAGTGATTACCCTCCGAGTCATGAGTCAAACGGTCCAACCCCCGTGTTTCTACGATGTTCTGATGCAGAGATATAAGGCTTTGTTTACTCTGTTGCTAGGGTACTGTATTTGGTTGCTAAGGAAAAAAATGGCATCCACTAGTGATTACACTCTCAGTCATGAGTCAAACGGTCCAACCCCCGTGTCTCTACGATGTTCTGATGCGGAGATATAAGGCTTTGTTTACTCTGTTGCTAGGGTACTGTATTTGGTTGCTAGGGAAAAAAATGGCATCCACTAGTGATTACCCTCCGAGTCACGAGTCAAACGGTCCAAACCCCGTGTCTCTACGATGTTCTGATGCGGAGATATAAGGCTTTGTGTACTCTGTTGCTAGGGTACTGTATTTGGTTGCTAGGGAAAAAAATGGCATCCACTAGTGATTACCCTCCGAGTCACGAGTCAAACGGTCCAACCCCCGTGTCTCTACGATGTTCTGATGCGGAGATATAAGGCTTTGTTTACTCTGTTGCTAGGGTACTGTATTTGGTTGCTAGGGAAAAAATTGCATCCACTAGTGATTACCCTCCGAGTCATGAGTCAAACGGTCCAACCCCCGTGTCTCTACGATGTTCTGATGCGGAGATATAAGGCTTTGTTTACTCTGTTGCTAGGGTACTGTATTTGGTTGCTAGGGAAAAAAATGGTATCCACTAGTGATTACCCTCCGAGTCATGAGTCAAACGGTCCAAACCCCATGTCTCTACGATGTTCTGATGCGGAGATATAAGGCTTTGTTTACTCTGTTGCTAGGGTACTGTATTTGGTTGCTAGGGAAAAAAATGGCATCCACTAGTGATTACCCTCCGAGTCATGAGTCAAACGGTCCAACCCCCATGTCTCTACGATGTTCTGATGTGGAGATATAAGGCTTTGTTTACTCTGTTGCTAGGGTACTGTATTTGGTTGCTAGGGGCGTGGCTTGGGAGTGGCCAATTATGTGCCCAGTGATTACACTCCGAGTCACAAGTAAAACGGTCCAACCCCCGTGTCTCTACGATGTTCTGATGCGGAGATATAAGGCTTTGTTTACTCTGTTGCTAGGGTACTGTATTTGGTTGCTAGGGGCGTGGCTTGGGAGTGGCCAATGATGTGCCCAGTGATTACACTCCGAGTCACAAGTAAAACGGTCCAAACCCCGTGTCTCTACGATGTTCTGATGCGGAGATATAAGGCTTTGTTTATTTGGTTGCTAGGGTGCTCAAATTTGGTTGCTAGGGGCGTGGCTTGGGAGTGGCCAATGATGTGCCCAATTGTTACACCCCTAGTCACAAGTAAAACGGTCCAACCCCCGTGTCTCTACGATGTTCTGATGCCGAGATATAACTGTTTGTATTTTATGTTGCTAGGGTGCTCAAAAGTGGTTGCTAGGGGCATGGCTTAGTAAGTCTGTAAGGATCCTGAGAGACTGATTGGATGCCTGAGTAAAATGAGCCCACCCCCATGTCTCTATGACACTGTGGTGCAAAGATTTCCATCCAGGCATTTTATTATGGCAGTCTATGGTATAGGTTGCTAGGGTGCCCAAAATGGTTGCTATGGTAACCTTACACCCCATTGTGGGGGACGTCCTGACAGAGTCTTGCACCCTCTTCAAATGTAGTAACCCACATGTTTCTATGAAATCCTGGCTCGGACCTATGACCCGTCAAAATTTTTGCAATGGTAAGTCTATGGGATTTTGCCCCATTGACTTTTCATTGGGACACTTTTGGGCACCTCTTACACCCCAGGGGTACAACTTACACCCCATTGTGATCCATGTTCTTAAAGAGCCTACCACCCTCTTCAAATGTTATAACCCACATGTTTCTACAAAATCCTCGAGCGGAGCTATGACTCGTCAAAGTTGGGCGCAATGTTAAGTCAATGGGATTTTTTGGGTGGTTTTTCGCCCCCCTTTCGGAAATCCTGCACCCGATCGCTTATAAAAGTCATAGCAGTCTTCTACTCAATAAGCCGGTCGATTTGAGCCCTAATTTATGGGTCTACGACAAAGCGTGCGGGACGAGTTACGCGCCAAAAAAGTGTCCAGAAAAAGAAGAATAATAATAATAACTAGATAGGTACATTTCCTGAAGAAAATGTGAGTGGTGCTTGCCGTGGCAAATTTCGGGGGACAATATATGATTATACTCCAAGCCAAAAGTAAAACAATTCAACCCACATGTCTCTACGATATTCTGATGCGAAGATATAAGGCTTTGTTTATTCGGTTGCTAGGGTACTGTATTTGGTTGCTAGGGAGAAAATTGGCATCCACTAGTGATTACACTCCGAGTCACGAGTCAAACGGTCAAACCCCCGTGTCTCTACGATGTTCTGATGCGGAGATATAAGGCTTTGTTTACTCTGTTGCTAGGGTACTGTATTTGGTTGCTAGGGAAAAAATTGGCATCCACTAGTGATTACACTCCGAGATACGAGTCAAACGGTCCAACCCCCGTGTCTCTGCGATGTTCTGATGTGGAGATAAAAGGCTTTGTTTACTCTGTTGCTAGGGTACTGTATTTGGTTGCTAGGGAGAAAATTGGCATCCACTAGTGATTACACTCCGAGTCACGAGTCAAACGGTCCAAACCCCGTGTCTCTACGATGTTCTGATGCGGAGATATAAGGGTTTGTTTACTCTGTTGCTAGGGTACTGTATTTGGTTGCTAGGGAAAAAATGGCATCCACTAGTGATTACCCTCCGAGTCATGAGTCAAACGGTCCAACCCCCGTGTTTCTACGATGTTCTGATGCAGAGATATAAGGCTTTGTTTACTCTGTTGCTAGGGTACTGTATTTGGTTGCTAAGGAAAAAAATGGCATCCACTAGTGATTACACTCTCAGTCATGAGTCAAACGGTCCAACCCCCGTGTCTCTACGATGTTCTGATGCGGAGATATAAGGCTTTGTTTACTCTGTTGCTAGGGTACTGTATTTGGTTGCTAGGGAAAAAAATGGCATCCACTAGTGATTACCCTCCGAGTCACGAGTCAAACGGTCCAAACCCCGTGTCTCTACGATGTTCTGATGCGGAGATATAAGGCTTTGTGTACTCTGTTGCTAGGGTACTGTATTTGGTTGCTAGGGAAAAAAATGGCATCCACTAGTGATTACCCTCCGAGTCACGAGTCAAACGGTCCAACCCCCGTGTCTCTACGATGTTCTGATGCGGAGATATAAGGCTTTGTTTACTCTGTTGCTAGGGTACTGTATTTGGTTGCTAGGGAAAAAATTGCATCCACTAGTGATTACCCTCCGAGTCATGAGTCAAACGGTCCAACCCCCGTGTCTCTACGATGTTCTGATGCGGAGATATAAGGCTTTGTTTACTCTGTTGCTAGGGTACTGTATTTGGTTGCTAGGGAAAAAAATGGTATCCACTAGTGATTACCCTCCGAGTCATGAGTCAAACGGTCCAAACCCCATGTCTCTACGATGTTCTGATGCGGAGATATAAGGCTTTGTTTACTCTGTTGCTAGGGTACTGTATTTGGTTGCTAGGGAAAAAAATGGCATCCACTAGTGATTACCCTCCGAGTCATGAGTCAAACGGTCCAACCCCCATGTCTCTACGATGTTCTGATGTGGAGATATAAGGCTTTGTTTACTCTGTTGCTAGGGTACTGTATTTGGTTGCTAGGGGCGTGGCTTGGGAGTGGCCAATTATGTGCCCAGTGATTACACTCCGAGTCACAAGTAAAACGGTCCAACCCCCGTGTCTCTACGATGTTCTGATGCGGAGATATAAGGCTTTGTTTACTCTGTTGCTAGGGTACTGTATTTGGTTGCTGGGGGCGTGGCTTGGGAGTGGCCAATGATGTGCCCAGTGATTACACTCCGAGTCACAAGTAAAACGGTCCAAACCCCGTGTCTCTACGATGTTCTGATGCGGAGATATAAGGCTTTGTTTATTTGGTTGCTAGGGTGCTCAAATTTGGTTGCTAGGGGCGTGGCTTGGGAGTGGCCAATGATGTGCCCAATTGTTACACCCCTAGTCACAAGTAAAACGGTCCAACCCCCGTGTCTCTACGATGTTCTGATGCCGAGATATAACTGTTTGTATTTTATGTTGCTAGGGTGCTCAAAAGTGGTTGCTAGGGGCATGGCTTAGTAAGTCTGTAAGGATCCTGAGAGACTGATTGGATGCCTGAGTAAAATGAGCCCACCCCCATGTCTCTATGACACTGTGGTGCAAAGATTTCCATCCAGGCATTTTATTATGGCAGTCTATGGTATAGGTTGCTAGGGTGCCCAAAATGGTTGCTATGGTAACCTTACACCCCATTGTGGGGGACGTCCTGACAGAGTCTTGCACCCTCTTCAAATGTAGTAACCCACATGTTTCTATGAAATCCTGGCTCGGACCTATGACCCGTCAAAATTTTTGCAATGGTAAGTCTATGGGATTTTGCCCCATTGACTTTTCATTGGGACACTTTTGGGCACCTCTTACACCCCAGGGGTACAACTTACACCCCATTGTGATCCATGTTCTTAAAGAGCCTACCACCCTCTTCAAATGTTATAACCCACATGTTTCTACAAAATCCTCGAGCGGAGCTATGACTCGTCAAAGTTGGGCGCAATGTTAAGTCAATGGGATTTTTTGGGTGGTTTTTCGCCCCCCTTTCGGAAATCCTGCACCCGAGCGCTTATAAAAGTCATAGCAGTCTTCTCCTCAATAAGCCGGTCGATTTGAGCCCTAATTTATGGGTCTACGACAAAGCGTGCGGGACGAGTTACGCGCCAAAAAAGTGTCCAGAAAAAGAAGAATAATAATAATAACTAGATAGGTACATTTCCTGAAGAAAATGTGAGTGGTGCTTGCCGTGGCAAATTTCAGGGGACAATTTATGACTATAATCCAAGCCAAAAGTAAAATGGTCCAACCCCCGTGTCTCTACGATGTTCTGAAGCAGAGATATAAGGCTTTGTTTACTCTGTTGCTAGGGTACTGTATTTGGTTGCTAGGGGAAAAAATGGCATCCACTAGTGATTACCCTCTGAGTCACGAGTCAAATGGTCCAACCCCCATGTCTTTACGATGTTCTGATGCGGAGTTATAAGGCTTTGTTTACTCTGTTGCTAGGGTACTGAATTTGGTTGCTAGGGAAAAAAATGGCATCCACTAGTGATTACATGCCGAGTCACAAGTAAAATGGTCCAACCCCCGTGTTTCTACGATGTTCTGAAGCAGAGATATAAGTCTTTGTTTACTCTGTTGCTAGGGTACTGTATTTGGTTGCTAGGGAAAAAAATGGCATCCACTAATGATTACCCTCCGAGTCACGAGTCAAACGGTCCAAACCCTGTGTCTCTATGATGTTCTGATGTGGAGATATAAGGCTTTGTTTACTCTGTTGCTAGGGTACTGTATTTGGTTGCTAGGGGCGTGGCTTGTGAGTGGCCAATGATGTCGCAAGTTATTACGCTTTGAGTCACGAGTAAAACGGTCCAACCCCCGTGATTCTATGATGTTCTGATGCAGAGATATAAGGCTTTGTTTATTCGGTTGCTAGGGTGCTCATATTTGGTTGCTAGGGGCGTGGCTTGAGAGTGGCCAATGATGTCGCAAGTTATTACGCTCTGAGTCACAAGTAAAATGGTCCAACCCCCGTGTCTCTACGATGTTCTGATGCGGAGAAATAAGGATTTGTTTATTCGGTTGCTAGGGTGCTCCTATTTGGTTGCTAGGGGCGTGGCTTGGGAGTGGCCAATGATGCGGCCAGTGATTACCCTCCGAGTCATGAGTAAAACGGTCCAAACCCCATGATTCTACGATGTTCTGATGTCAAGATATAACTGTTTGAATTTTATGTTGCTAGGGTGCTTAAAAATGGTTGCTAGGGGCGTGGCTTAATAGCTCTGGGACTATCCTGGTAAATTGATTGGATGTCTGAGTAAAATGAGCCCACCCCCATGTCTCTACGATATTGTAAAGCGAAGATATCCCATCTGGAACTTTTTTATTCCCTTATATGGGCATGTTTCCTGCCCCATTATAAGTCAATGGGAATTTTTGGGTGCCTCTTACACCCCAGGGGTACAGCTTACACCCCAATGTGATGTATGTTCTTACAGAGTCTATCACCCTCTTCAAATGTTGTAACCTACATGTTTCTACAAAATCCTCAAGCGGAGCTATGACCTGTCAAAGTTCGGCCCATTGTTAAGTCAATGGGATTTTTCGGGTGGTTTTTCGCCCCCCTTTCGAAAATCCTGCACCCAATCGCTTATAAAAGTCATAGCACACCTCTCCTTAATAATCCGGTCGATTTGAGCCCTCTTTCATGGGACTGTGGCAAACCGTGCGGGACGAGTTACGCGCCGAAAAAGTGTGCAGACATAAGAATAAGATATAACTAGATAGGTACATTTCCTGAAGAAAATGTGAGTGGTGCTTGCCGTGGCATGTTTCAAGGGACAATTTATGATTATACTCCAAGCCAAAAGTCAAACGGTCCAAACCCCGTGTCTCTACGATGTTCTGATGCGGAGATATAAGGCTTTGTTTACTCTGTTGCTAGGGTACTGTATTTGGTTGCTAGGGGAAACAATGGCATCCACTAGTGATTACCCTCCGAGTCACGAGTCAAACGGTCCAAACCCCGTGTCTCTACGATGTTCTGATGCGGAGATATAAGGCTTTGTTTACTCTGTTGCTAGGGTACTGTATTTGGTTGCTAGGGAAAAAAATGGCATCCACTAGTGATTACCCTCCGAGTCACGAGTCAAACGGTCCAAACCCCGTGTCTCTACGATGTTCTGATGCGGAGATATAAGGCTTTGTTTACTCTGTTGCTAGGGTACTGTATTTGGTTGCTAGGGAAAAAAATGGCATCCACTAGTGATTACCCTCCGAGTCACGAGTCAAACGGTCCAACCCCCGTGTCTCTACGATGTTCTGATGCGGAGATATAAGGCTTTGTTTACTCTGTTGCTAGGGTACTGTATTTGGTTGCTAGGGAAAAAAATTGCATCCACTAGTGATTACCCTCCGAGTCATGAGTCAAACGGTCCAACCCCCGTGTCTCTACGATGTTCTGATGTGGAGATATAAGGCTTTGTTTACTCTGTTGCTAAGGTACTGTATTTGGTTGCTAGGGGCGTGGCTTGGGAGTGGCCAATGATGTGCCCAGTGATTACACTCCGAGTCACAAGTAAAACGGTCCAACCCCCGTGTCTCTACGATGTTCTGATGCGGAGATATAAGGCTTTGTTTACTCTGTTGCTAGGGTACTGTATTTGGTTGCTAGGGGCGTGGCTTGGGAGTGGCCAATTATGTGCCCAGTGATTACACTCCGAGTCACAAGTAAAACGGTCCAAACCCCGTGTCTCTACGATGTTCTGATGCGGAGATATAAGGCTTTGTTTATTCGGTTGCTAGGGTGCTCAAATTTGGTTGCTAGGGGCGTGGCTTGGGAGTGGCCAATGATGTGCCCAATTGTTACACCCCTAGTCACAAGTAAAACGGTCCAACCCCCGTGTCTCTACGATGTTCTGATGCCGAGATATAACTGTTTGTATTTTATGTTGCTAGGGTGCTCAAAAGTGGTTGCTAGGGGCGTGGCTTAGTAAGTCTGTAAGGATCCTGAGAGACTGATTGGATGCCTGAGTAAAATGAGCCCACCCCCATGTCTCTATGACACTGTGGTGCAAAGATATCCATCCGGGCATTTTATAATGGCAGTCTATGGTATAGGTTGCTAGGGTGCCCAAAATGGTTGCTATGGTAACCTTACACCCCATTGTGGGGGACGTCCTGACAGAGTCTAGCACCCTCTTCAAATTTAGTAACCCACATGTTTCTATGAAATCCTGGCTCGGACCTATGACCCGTCAAAATTTTTGCAATGTAAGTCTATGGGATTTTGCCCCATTGACTTTTCATTGGGGCACTTTTGGGCACCTCTTACACCCCAGGGGTACAACTTACACCCCATTGTGATCCATGTTCTTACAGAGCCTACCACCCTCTTCAAATGTTGTAACCCACATGTTTCTACAAAATCCTCGAGCGGAGCTATGACTCGTCAAAGTTGGGCGCAATGTTAAGTCAATGGGATTTTTTGGGTGGTTTTTCGCCCCCCTTTCGGAAATCCTGCACCCGATCGCTTATAAAAGTCATAGCACACCTCTCCTCAATAAGCCGGTCGATTTGAGCCCTAATTTATGGGTCTACGACAAAGCGTGCGGGACGAGTTACGCGCCGAAAAAGTGTCCAGAAAAAGAAGAATAATAACTAGATAGGTACATTTCCTGAAGAAAATGTGAAGTGGTGCTTGCCGTGGCAAATTTCGGGGGACAATATATGATTATACTCCAAGCCAAAAGTAAAACAATTCAACCCACATGTCTCTACGATATTCTGATGCGAAGATATAAGGCTTTGTTTATTCGGTTGCTAGGGTACTGTATTTGGTTGCTAGGGAGAAAATTGGCATCCACTAGTGATTACACTCCGAGTCACGAGTCAAACGGTCAAACCCCCGTGTCTCTACGATGTTCTGATGCGGAGATATAAGGCTTTGTTTACTCTGTTGCAAGGGTACTGTATTTGGTTGCTAGGGAAAAACTTGGCATCCACTAGTGATTACACTCCGAAATACGAGTCAAACGGTCCAACCCCCATGTCTCTGCGATGTTCTGATGTGGAGATAAAAGGCTTTGTTTACTCTGTTGCTAGGGTAATGTATTTGGTTGCTAGGGAGAAAATTGGCATCCACTAGTGATTACACTCCGAGTCACGAGTCAAATGGTCCAAACCCCGTGTCTCTACGATGTTCTGATGCGGAGATATAAGGGTTTGTTTACTCTGTTGCTAGGGTACTGTATTTGGTTGCTAGGGAAAAAATGGCATCCACTAGTGATTACCCTCCGAGTTATGAGTCAAACGGTCCAACCCCCGTGTCTCTACGATGTTCGGATGCGGAGATATAAGGCTTTGTTTACTCTGTTGCTAGGGTACTGTATTTGGTTGCTAAGGAAAAAAATGGCATCCACTAGTGATTACCCTCCGAGTCACGAGTCAAACGATCCAACCCCCGTGTCTCTACGATGTTCTGATGCGGAGATATAAGGCTTTGTTTACTCTGTTGCTAGGGTACTGTATTTGGTTGCTAGGGAAAAATGGCATCCACTAGTGATTACCTCCGAGTCACGAGTCAAACGGTCCAACCCCCGTGTCTCTACGATGTTCTGATGCGGAGATATAAGGCTTTGTTTACTCTGTTGCTAGGGTACTGTATTTGGTTGCTAGGGAAAAAATTGCATCCACTAGTGATTACCCTCCGAGTCACGAGTCAAACGGTCCAAACCCCATGTCTCTACGATGTTCTGATGCGGAGATATAAGGCTTTGTTTACTCTGTTGCTAGGGTACTGTATTTGGTTGCTAGGGGAAAAAATGGCATTCACTAGTGATTACCCTCCGAGTCATGAGTCAAACGGTCCAACCCCCATGTCTCTACGATGTTCTGATGTGGAGATATAAGGCTTTGTTTACTCTGTTGCTAGGGTACTGTATTTGGTTGCTAGGGGCGTGGCTTGGCAGTGGCCAATGATGTGCCCAGTGATTACACTCCGAGTCACAAGTAAAACGGTCCAACCCCCGTGTCTCTACGATGTTCTGATGCGGAGATATAAGGCTTTGTTTACTCTGTTGCTAGGGTACTGTATTTGGTTGCTAGGGGCGTGGCTTGGGAGTGGCCAATTATGTGCCCAGTGATTACACTCCGAGTCACAAGTAAAACGGTCCAACCCCCGTGTCTCTACGATGTTCTGATGCGGAGATATAAGGCTTTGTTTACTCTGTTGCTAGGGTACTGTATTTGGTTGCTAGGGGCGTGGCTTGGGAGTGGCCAATGATGTGCCCAGTGATTATACTCCGAGTCACAAGTAAAACGGTCCAAACCCCGTGTCTCTACGATGTTCTGATGCGGAGATATAAGGCTTTGTTTATTCGGTTGCTAGGGTGCTCAAATTTGGTTGCTAGGGGCGTGGCTTGGGAGTGGCCAATGATGTGCCCAATTGTTACACCCCTAGTCACAAGTAAAACGGTCCAACCCCCGTGTCTCTACGATGTTCTGATGCCGAGATATAACTATTTGAATTTTATGTTGCTAGGGTGCTCAAAACTGGTTGCTAGGGGCGTGGCTTAATACCTCAATAAGGATCCTGAGAGACTGATTGGATGCCTGAGTAAAATGAGCCCACCCCCATGTCTCTATGACACTGTGGTGCAAAGATATCCATCCGGGCATTTTATAATGGCAGTCTATGGTATAGGTTGCTAGGGTGCCCAAAATGGTTGCTATGGTAACCTTACACCCCATTGTGGGGGACGTCCTGACAGAGTCTAGCACCCTCTTCAAATTTAGTAACCCACATGTTTCTATGAAATCCTGGCTCGGACCTATGACCCGTCAAAATTTTTGCAATGGTAAGTCTATGGGATTTTGCCCCATTGACTTTTCATTGGGGCACTTTTGGGCACCTCTTACACCCCAGGGGTAAAACTTACACCCCATTGTGATCCATGTTCTTACAGAGCCTACCACCCTCTTCAAATGTTGTAACCCACATGTTTCTACAAAATCCTTGAGCGGAGCTATGACTTGTCAAAGTTGGGCGCAATGTTAAGTCAATGGGATTTTTTGGGTGGTTTTTCGCCCCCCTTTCGGAAATCCTGCACCCGATCGCTTATAAAAGTCATAGCACACCTCTCCTCAATAAGCCGGTCGATTTGAGCCCTAATTTATGGGTCTACGACAAAGCGTGCGGGACGAGTTAGGTGCCGAAAAAACGTGCAGATGTAAGAATAAAATATAATAATATCCCTGAGGAATAGTAATAGTGATGCCTTGCATAAATGCAAGCACCACTAATAATAATAATAATAAGTATGAGCAATAATAATAGTGATGCCTTGCATAAATGCAAGCACCACTAATAAGTATGCAAGATAGTAATAGTGATGCTTTGCATAAATGCAAGCACCACTAATAAGTTTAATAGCAATAACAATATATTGGCTTTTTCAAAGCCAACATAATAACTAGATATTAAAGTTTGAAGACAAACTTTATGTTGGCTTGAAAAAGCGTAGCCTGAACATTTAAAACGGTTTGACAGAAGTTTAGTTTAGTAGGCTGGCTGGCAGTTAGTATGTAAGTTTGAAGCTAGCATGATGTTATTATGATTAGCATGAAGCTAGCATGATTAGCATGAAGCTAGCATGATGTTAACATGATAAGCATGAAGCTAGCATGATGATAGCATGATTAACATGAAGTTAACATGATGCTAGCATGATTAGCATGAAGCTAGCATGATTAGCATGAAGCTAGCATGATGTTAACATGATTAGCATGAAGCTAGCATGATGCTAGCATGATTAGCATGATGTTAGCATGTTGTTAGCATGATGCTAGCATGATTAGCATGAAGCTAGCATGATGCTAGCATGATTAGCATGAAGCTAACATGATTATTATGAAGCTAGCATGAAGCTAGCATGATTAGCATCAAGCTAGCATAATGCTAGCATGATTAGCATGAAGCTAGCATGATGTTAGCATGATTAGCATGATGCTAGCATGATTAGCATGAAGCTAGCATGATGCTAGCATGATTAGCATGAAGCTAGCATGATGCTAGCATGATTAGCATGAAGCTAGCATGATGCTAGCATGATTAGCATGATGCTAGCATGATTAGCATGAAGCTAGCATGATGCTAACATTGATTAGCATGAAGCTAGCATGATGCTAACATGATTAGCATGAAGCTAACATGATGTTAGCATGATTAGCATGATGTTAGCATGATTAGCATGATTTTAGCATGTTGTTAGCATGATGCTAGCATGATTAGCATGAAGCTAGCATGATGCTAGCATGATTAGCATGAAGCTAGCATGATGCTAACATGATTAGCATGAAGTTAGCATGATTAGCATGAACCTAGCATGATTAACATGATGCTAGCATGATTAGCATGAAGCTAGCATGATGGTAGCATGATTAGCATGAAGCTAGCATGATTAGCATGAAGCTAGCATGATGTTAACATGATTAGCATGAAGCTAGCATGAAGCTAGCATGATGCTAGCATGATTAGCATGATGTTAGCATGTTGTTAACATGATGCTAGCATGATTAGCATGAAGCTAGCATGATGCTAGCATGATTAGCATGAAGCTAGCATGATTATTATGAAGCTAGCATGAAGCTAGCATGATTAGCATGAAGCTAGCATAATGCTAGCATGATTAGCATGAAGCTAGCATGATGTTAGCATGATTAGCATGATGCTAGCATGATTAGCATGAAGCTAGCATGATGCTAGCATGATTAGCATGAAGCTAGCATGATGCTAACATGATTAGCATGAAGCTAGCATGATGCTAGCATGATTAGCATGATGCTAGCATGATTAGCATGATGTTAGCATGATTAGCATGAAGCTAGCATGATGCTAACATTGATTAGCATGAAGTTAGCATGATGCTAGCATGATTAGCATGAAGTTAGCATGATGTTAACATGATTAGCATGAAGCTAGCATGATGTTAGCATGATTAGCATGATGTTAGCATGATTAGCATGATGTAAGCATGTTGTTAGCATGATGCTAGCATGATTAGCATGAAGCTAGCATGATGCTAGCATGATAAGCATGAAGCTAGCATGATGCTAGCATGATGCTAGCATGATTAGCATGAAGCTAGCATGATGTTAACATGAATAGCATGAAGCTAGCATGATTAGCATGAAGCTAGCATGATAAGCATGATGCTAGCATGATTAGCATGAAGCTAGCATGATTGTAGCATGATTAGCATGAAGCTAGCATGATGGTAGCATGATTAGCATGAAGCTAGCATGATGCTAGCATTGATTAGCATGAAGCTAGCATGATGCTAGCATGATTAGCATGAAGCTAGCATGTTGCTAACATGATTATCATGATGCTAGCATGATTAGCATAAAGCTAGCATGTTGCTAGCATGATTAGCATGAAGCTAGCATGATGTTAGCATGATTAGCATGAAGCTAGCATGATGCTAACATGAAACTAGCATGATTATAGCATGATTAGCATGAAGCTAGCATGATTCTAGCATGATTAGCATGAAGCTAGCATGATTCTAGCATGATTAGCATGAAGCTAGCATGATGTTAGCATGATTAGCATGAAGGTAGCATGAGGCTAGCATGATTAGCATGAAGTAAGCATGAGGTTAGCATGATTAGCATGAAGCTAGCATGATTTAACGTGAAGCTAGCATGATTAGCATGATGCTAACATGATTAGCATGACGGTAGCACTATTTAGCGTGCAGCTAACAAGATTTAACATGAAGTTAGCATGATTTAGCATGAAGTTAGCAAGGTTTATTATGAAATTAGCATAAAGCTAGCATGAAACTAGCATGAAGCTAGTATGACTTCGCATGGAGCTAGCATGAAGCTAACATGACCCAAAGACCCAACCCCCATGTTTCTATGATGTTCAGATCCAGAGATATAAGGCTTTCTTTATTATGTTGCTAAGGTGCTCATATTTGGTTGCTAGGGGCGTGGCTTAATAGCTCAATAAGAATCCTAAGAGACTGATTGGATTCCTGAGTAAAATGAGCCCACCCCTATGTCTCTATGACACTCTGGTGCAAAGATATCCATCTGGGCTTTTTATAATGGTAGTCTATGGGAGATGTTGCTAGGGTACCCAAAATTGTTGCTAGGGCGTGGCTTAATAGCTTTGGGGTGATCCTAAGAGACTGATTGGATGCCTAAGTATAATGAGCCCACCCCCATGTCTCTACGACACTCTAAAGTGAAGATATTCAATCTGGGACGCTTTTATTCCCTTTTATGGGCATGTTTCCTGCCCCATTATAAGTCAATGGGAAATTTTGGGGGCCTCTTACACCCCAGGGGTACAGCTTACACCCAATTGTGATGTATGTTCTTACACAGCCTGTCAGCCTCCTTAAATGTGGTAAGCCACAAGTTTCTACAAGTTTCTCACTCGCAGCTATGACCCGTCAAAGTTTGTCTCAATGTTAAGTCAATGGAAATTTTGGGGTGTTTGAGCGCCCCGTTTGGGAATTCGGAAGGTCCCATCAGTTAGAAAAGATATAGCACACTAAGTCAGACCAGTCTGAAGGTCTGTGGAAATTTTGGTGCATGTAGCTTGAAAGCTCTAGGACGAGTTAGTGTCAGAAATTTTGGAACAGAAAAAGAATAATAATAACTAGATAGTAAAGTTTGAAGACAAACTTTATGTTGGCTTGAGAAAGCGTAGCCTGAACGTTTAAAACGGTTTGACATAAGTTTAGTTTAGTAGGCTATCTGGCTGTTAGTATGTTTAAGTATGAAGGTAGCATGATTTACCATAAGGCTAACATGATGTTAGCATGATTAGCATGAAGCTAGCATGATGCTAACATGATTAGCATGAAGCTAGCATGATGCTAGCATGATTAGCATGAAGCTAACATGATTAGCATGAAGCTAGCATGATGCTAGCATGATTAGCATGAAGCTAGCATAATGCTAGCATGAGTAGCATGAAGCTAGCATGATTAGCATGAAGCTAGTATGATGCTAGCATGATTAGCATGAAGCTAGCATGATGCTAGCATGATTAGCATGAAGCTAGCATGATGCTAGCATGATTAGCATGAAGCTAGCATGATGCTAGCATGATTAGCATGAAGCTAGCATGATGCTAGCATGATTAGCATGAAGCTAGCATGATGCTAGCATGATTAGCATGAAGCTAGCATGATGTTAGCATGATTAGCATGAAGCTAGCATGAAGCTAGCATGATTAGCATGAAGCTAGCATGATGCTAGCATGATTAGCATGAAGCTAGCATGATTAGCATGAAGCTAGCATGATGTTAGCATGATTAGCATGAAGCTAGCATGAAGTTAGCATGATTAGCATGAAGCTAGCATGAAGTTAGCATGATTAGCATGAAGCTAGCATGATGTTAGCATGATTAGCATGAAGCTAGCATGATTAGCAGGAAGCTAGCATGAAGCTAACATTTATTGCGTTGCTAGGGTACTAAGTTTGGTTGCTAGGGAGAAAATTGGCATCCCATAATGATCACCCTTCAAGCCACAAGTAAAACGGTCCAACCCCCGTGTCTCTACAATGTTCTGATGCGGAGATATAAGGCTTTGTTTATTCCGTTGCTAGGGTACTAAGTTTGGTAGCTAGGGAGAAAATTGGCATCCCATAATGATCACACTTCAAGCCACAAGTAAAACGGTCCAACCCCCGTGTCTCTACAATGTTCTGATGCGGAGATATAAGGCTTTGTTTATTCCGTTGCTAGGGTACTAAGTTTGGTTGCTAGGGAGAAAATTGGCATCCCATAATGATCACCCTTCAAGCCACAAGTAAAACGGTCCAACCCCCGTGTCTCTACAATGTTCTGATGCGGAGATATAAGGCTTTGTTTATTCCGTTGCTAGGGTACTAAGTTTGGTTGCTAGGGAGAAAATTGGCATCCCATAATGATCACACTTCAAGCCACAAGTAAAACGGTCCAACCCCCGTGTCTCTATGATGTTCTGAAGCGGAGATATAAGGCTTTGTTTATTCTGTTGCTAGGGTACTAAGTTTGGTTGCTAGGGAGAAAATTGGCATCCCATAATGATTACACTTCAAGCCACAAGTAAAACGGTCCAAACCCTGTGTCTCTACGATGTTCAGATCCAGAGATATAAGGCTTTGTTTATTATGTTGCTAGGGTCTTCATATTTTGTTGCTAGGGGCGTGGCTTAATACCTCAATAAGAATCCTAAGAGACTGATTGGATGCCTGAGTAAAATGAGCCCACCCCTATGTCTCTATGACACTCTGGTGCAAAGATATCCATCTGGGCTTTTTATAATGGTAGTCTATGGGAGATGTTGCTAGGGTACCCAAAATGGTTGCTAGGGGCGTGGCTTAATAGCTCTGGGGTGATCCTAAGAGACTGATTGGATGCTTGATTAAAATGAGCCCACCCCCATGTCTCTAAGACACTCTAAAGTGAAGATATTCCATCTGGGACGCTTTTATCCCTTTTATGGGCATGTTTCCTGCCCCATTATAAGTCAATGGGAAATTTTGGGGGCCTCTTACACCCCAGGGGTACAGCTTACATCCCATTTTGATGTATGTTCTTACACAGCCTGTCAGCCTCCTTAAATGTGGTAAGCCACAAGTTTCTACAAGTTTCTCACTCGCAGCTTTGACCCGTCAAAGTTTGTCTCAATGTTAAGTCAATGGAAATTTTGGGGTGTTTCAGCGCCCCGTTTAGGAATACGGAAGGTTCCATCAGTTAGAAAAGATATAGCACACCTCGTCAGATAAGACCGAAAGTCTGTCCAAAGTTTGATGGCTGTAGCTTGAAAGCTCTAGGACGAGTTAGAGTTAGAAATTTTAGTCTCAGAAGAAAAAGAATAATAATAACTAGATAGTAAAGTTTGAAGACAAACTTTATGTTGGCTTGAGAAAGCGTAGCCTGAACGTTTAAAATGGTTTGACATAAGTTTAGTTTAGTAGGCTATCTGGCTGTTAGTATGTTTAAGTATGAAGGTAGCATGATTAGCATGAAGCTAGCATGATGCTAGCATGATTAGCATGAAGCTAGCTTGATGCTAGCATGATTAGCATGAAGCTAGCTTGATGCTAGCATGATTAGCATGAAGCTAGCATGATTAGCATGAAGCTAGCATGATGCTAGCATGATTAGCATGAAGCTAGCTTGATGCTAGCATGATTAGCATGAAGCTAGCATGATGCTAGCATGATTAGCATGAAGCTAGCATGATGTTAGCATGATTAGCATGAAGCTAGCATGATGCTAGCATGATTAGCATGAAGCTAGCATGATGTTAGCATGATTAGCATGAAGCTAGCATGATGCTAGCATGATTAGCATGAAGCTAGCATGATGCTAGCCTGATTAGCATGAAGCTAACATGATGCTAGCATGATTATCATGAAGCTAGCATGATGCTAGCATGATTAGCATGAAGCTAGCATGATGCTAGCATGATTAGCATGAAGCTAGCATGATGGTAGCATGATTAGCATGAAGCTAGCATGATGTTAGCATGATTAGCATGAAGCTAGCATGATGCTAGCATGATTAGCATGAAGCTAGCATGATGCTAGCATGATTAGCATGAAGCTAGCATGATGCTAGCATGATTAGCATGAAGCTAGCATGATGCTAGCATGATTAGCATGAAGCTAGCATGAAGCTAGCATGATTAGCATGAAGCTAGCATGATGTTAGCATGAAGCTAGCATGATTAGCAGGAAGCTAGCATGAAGCTAACATTTATTGCGTTGCTAGGGTACTAAGTTTGGTTGCTAGGGAGAAAATTGGCATCCCATAATGATCACCCTTCAAGCCACAAGTAAAACGGTCCAACCCCCGTGTCTCTACAATATTCTGATGCGGAGATATAAGGCTTTGTTTATTCCGTTGCTAGGGTACTAAGTTTGGTTGCTAGGGAGAAAATTGGCATCCCATAATGATCACACTTCAAGCCACAAGTAAAACGGTCCAACCCCCGTGTCTCTATGATGTTCTGAAGCGGAGATATAAGGCTTTGTTTATTCCGTTGCTAGGGTACTAAGTTTGGTTGCTAGGGAGAAAATTGGCATCCCATAATGATTACACTTCAAGCCACAAGTAAAACGGTCCAACCCCTGTGTCTCTACGATGTTCAGATCCAGAGATATAAGGCTTTGTTTATTATGTTGCTAGGGTCTTCATATTTTGTTGCTAGGGGCGTGGCTTAATACCTCAATAAGAATCCTAAGAGACTAATTGGATGCCTGAGTAAAATGAGCCCACCCCTATGTCTCTATGACACTCTGGTGCAAAGATATCCATCTGGGCTTTTTATAATGGTAGTCTATGGGAGATGTTGCTAGGGTACCCAAAATGGTTGCTAGGGGCGTGGCTTAATAGCTCTGGGGTGATCCTAAGAGACTGATTGGATGCTTGAGTAAAATGAGCCCACCCCCATGTCTCTAAGACACTCTAAAGTGAAGATATTCCATTTGGGACGCTTTTATTCCCTTTTATGGGCATGTTTCCTGCCCCATAATAAGTCAATGGGAAATTTTGGGGGCCTCTTACACCCCAGGGGTACAGCTTACACCCCATTGTGAGGTATGTTCTTACACAGCCTGTCAGCCTCCTTAAATGTGGTAAGCCACAAGTTTCTACAAGTTTCTCACTCGCAGCTTTGACCCGTCAAAGTTTGTCTCAATGTTAAGTCAATGGAAATTTTGGGGTGTCTCAGCGCCCCGTTTAGGAATTCGGAAGGTCCGATCAGTTAGAAAAGATATAGCACACCTCGTCAGATCAGACCGAAAGTCTGTCCAAAGTTTGATGACTGTAGCTTGAAAGCTCTAGGACGAGTTAGAGTTAGAAATTTTAGTCTCAGAAGAAAAAGAATAATAATAACTAGATAGTAAAGTTTGAAGACAAACTTTATGTTGGCTTGAGAAAGCGTAGCCTGAACGTTTAAAACGGTTTGACATAAGTTTAGTTTAGTAGGCTATCTGGCTGTTAGTATGTTTAAGTATGAAGGTAGCATGATTTACCATGAAGCTAGCATGATGTTAGCATGATTAGCATGAAGCTAGCATGATGCTAGCATGATTTACCATGAAGCTAGCATGATGTTAGCATGATTAGCATGAAGCTAGCATGATGCTAGCATGATTAGCATGACGCTAGCATGATGCTAGCATGATTAGCATGAAGCTAGCATGATGCTAGCATGAAGCTAGCATAATGCTAGCATGATTAGCATGAAGCTAGCATGATTAGCATGAAGCTAGCATGATTAGCATGAAGCTAGTATGATGCTAGCATGATTAGCATGAAGCTAGCATGATGCTAGCCTGATTAGCATGAAGCTAGCATGATGCTAGCATGATTAGCATGAAGCTAGCATGATGTTAGCATGATTAGCATGAAGCTAGCATGAAGCTAGCATGATTAGCATGAAGCTAGCATGATGCTAACATGATTAGCATGAAGCTAGCATGATGCTAGCATGAAAAGCATGAAGCTAGCATGATGTTAGCATGATTAGCATGAAGCTAGCATGAAGTTAGCATAATTAGCATGAAGCTAGCATGAAGTTAGCATGATTAGCATGAAGCTAGCATGATGTTAGCATGATTAACATGAAGCTAGCATGAAGCTAGCATTATTAGCAGGAAGCTAGCATGAAGCTAACATTTATTGCGTTGCTAGGGTACTAAGTTTGGTTGCTAGGGAGAAAATTGGCATCCCATAATGATCACCCTTCAAGCCACAAGTAAAACGGTCCAACCCCCGTGTCTCTACAATGTTCTGATGCGGAGATATAAGGCTTTGTTTATTCCGTTGCTAGGGTACTAAGTTTGGTTGCTAGGGAGAAAATTGGCATCCCATAATGATCACCCTTCAAGCCACAAGTAAAACGGTCCAACCCCCGTGTCTCTACAATGTTCTGATGCGGAGATATAAGGCTTTGTTTATTCCGTTGCTAGGGTACTAAGTTTGGTTGCTAGGGAGAAAATTGGCATCCCATAATGATCACCCTTCAAGCCACAAGTAAAACGGTCCAACCCCCGTGTCTCTACAATGTTCTGATGCGGAGATATAAGGCTTTGTTTATTCCGTTGCTAGGGTACTAAGTTTGGTTGCTAGGGAGAAAATTGGCATCCCATAATGATCACACTTCAAGCCACAAGTAAAACAGTCCAACCCCCGTGTCTCTATGATGTTCTGAAGCGGAGATATAAGGCTTTGTTTATTCCGTTGCTAGGGTACTAAGTTTGGTTGCTAGGGAGAAAATTGGCATCCCATAATGATTACACGTCAAACCACAAGAAAAACGGTCCAACCCCTGTGTCTCTACGATGTTCAGATCCAGAGATATAAGGCTTTGTTTATTATGTTGCTAGGGTCTTCATATTTTGTTGCTAGGGGCGTGGCTTAATACCTCAATAAGAATCCTAAGAGACTGATTGGATGCCTGAGTAAAATGAGCCCACCCCTATGTCTCTATGACACTCTGGTGCAAAGATATCCATCTGGGCTTTTTATAATGGTAGTCTATGGGAGATGTTGCTAGGGTACCCAAAATTGTTGCTAGGGGCGTGGCTTAATAGCTCTGGGGTGATCCTAAGAGACTGATTGGATGCTTGAGTAAAATGAGCCCACCCCCATGTCTCTAAGACCCTCTAAAGTGAAGATATTCCATCTGGGACGCTTTTATTCCCTTTTATGGGCATGTTTCCTGCCCCATTATAAGTCAATGGGAAATTTTGGGGGCCTCTTACACCCCAGGGGTACAGCTTACACCCCATTGTGAGGTATGTTCTTACACAGCCTGTCAGCCTCCTTAAATGTGGTAAGCCACAAGTTTCTACAAGTTTCTCACTCGCAGCTTTGACCCGTCAAAGTTTGTCTCAATGTTAAGTCAATGGAAATTTTGGGGTGTTTCAGCGCCCCGTTTAGGAATTCGGAAGGTCCCATCAGTTAGAAAAGATATAGCACACCTCGTCAGATCAGACCGAAAGTCTGTCCAAAGTTTGATGGCTGTAGCTTGAAAGCTCTAGGACGAGTTAGAGTTAGAAATTTTAGTCTCAGAAGAAAAGAAGAGGGAATAATAATAAGTTTAAGTGCAACAACAGTATGTTGGCTTTCTCAAGCCAACATAATAACTAGATATTAAAGTTTGAGGACAAACTTTATGTTGGCTTGAAAAAGCGTAGCCTGAACATTTAAAATGGTTTGACAGAAGTTTGTTTTAGTAGGCTATCTGGCTGTTAGCATGATTAGCATGAAGTTAGCATGATTAGCATGAAGCTAGCATGATCAGTATGAAGCTAGCATGAAGCTAACATGATTAGCATGAAGCTAACATGAAGCTAACATGATTAGCATGAAGCTAGCATGATGCTAGCATGATTCGCATGAAGCTAGAATGAAGCTAACATTTATTCCGTTGCTAGGGTACTAAGTTTGGTTGCTAAGGAGAAAATTGGCATCCCATAATGATCAACCTTCAAGCCACAAGTAAAACGGTCCAACCCCCGTGTCTCTATGATGTTCTGAAGCGGAGATATAAGGCTTTGTTTATTCCGTTGCTAGGGTACTAAGTTTGGTTGCTAGGGAGAAAATTGGCATCCCATAATGATCAACCTTCAAGCCACAAGTAAAACGGTCCAACCCCCATGTCTCTATGATGTTCTGAAGCGGAGATATAAGGCTTTGTTTATTCCGTTGCTAGGGTACTAAGTTTGGTTGCTAGGGAGAAAATTGGCATCCCATAATGATCAACCTTCAAGCCATAAGTAAAACGGTCCAACCCCCGTGTCTCTATGATGTTCTGAAGCGGAGATATAAGGCTTTGTTTATTCCGTTGCTAGGGTACTAAGTTTGGTTGCTAGGGAGAAAATTGGCATCCCATAATGATCAACCTTCAAGCCACAAGTAAAACGGTCAAATCCCCGTGTCTCTATGATGTTCTGAAGCGGAGATATAAGGCTTTGTTTATTCCGTTGCTAGGGTACTAAGTTTGGTTGCTAGGGAGAAAATTGGCATCCCATAATGATCAACCTTCAAGCCACAAGTAAAACGGTCAAACCCCCGTGTCTCTATGATGTTCTGAAGCGGAGATATAAGGCTTTGTTTATTCCGTTGCTAGGGTACTAAGTTTGGTTGCTAGGGAGAAAATTGGCATCCCATAATGATCAACCTTCAAGCCACAAGTAAAACGGTCCAACCCCCATGTCTCTATGATGTTCTGAAGCGGAGATATAAGGCTTTGTTTATTCCGTTGCTAGGGTACTAAGTTTGGTTGCTAGGGAGGAAATTGGCATCCCATAATAATCAACCTTCAAGCCACAAGTAAAACGGTCCAACCCCCGTGTCTCTATGATGTTCTGAAGCGGAGATATAAGGCTTTGTTATTCCGTTGCTAGGGTACTAAGTTTGGTTGCTAGGGAGAAAAATGGCATCCCATAATGATCAACCTTCAAGCCACAAGTAAAACGGTCCAACCCCCGTGTCTCTACAATGTTCTGATGCTGAGATATAAGGCTTTGTTTATTCCGTTGCTAGGGTACTAAGTTTGGTTGCTAGGGAGAAAAATGGCATCCCATAATGATCAACCTTCAAGCCACAAGTAAAACGGTCCAACCCCCGTGTCTCTACGACACTCTAAAGTGAAGATATTCCATCTGGGACGCTTTTATTCCTTTATATGGGCATGTTTCCTGCCCCATTATAAGTCAATGGGAAATTTTGGGGGCCTCTTACACCCCAGGGGTACAGCTTACACCCCATTGTGATGTATGTTCTTACACAGCCTGTCAGCCTCCTTAAATGTGGTAAGCCACAAGTTTCTACAAGTTTCTCACTCACAGCTATGACCCGTCAAAATTTGTCTCAATGTTAAGTCAATGGAAATTTTGGGGTGTTCGAGCCCCCCGTTTAGGAATTCGGAAGGTCCCATCAGTTAGAAAAGATATAGCACACTCCGTCAGACCAGTCTGAAGGTCCGTGGAAAATTTGGTGCATGTAGCTTGAAAGCTCTAGGACGAGTTAGTGTTCGTAATTTTGGTCTCAGAAAAAGAATAATAATAATAAGTTTAAAAGCAATAACAATATGTTGGCTTTTTCAAGCCAACATAATAATAATAATAATAATAATAATAATAATAATAATAATAATAAGTTTAAGTGCAACAACAGTATGTTGGCTTTCTCAAGCCAACATAATAATAACTAGATAGGTACATTTCCTGAAGAAAATGTGAAGTGGTGCTTGCCGTGGCAAATTCTGGTGACCATATATGATTATACTCCAAGCTAAAAGTAAAATGATCCAACCCCCGTGTCTCTATGATGTTCTGATGCAGAGATATAAGGCTTTGTTTACTCTGTTGCTAGGGTACTGTATTTGGTTGCTAGGGAAAAAATGGCATCCACTAGTGATTACCCTCCGAGTCACGAGTCAAACGGTCCAAACCCCATGTCTCTACGATGTTCTGATGCGGAGATATAAGGCTTTGTTTACTCTGTTGCTAGGGTACTGTATTTGGTTGCTAGGGAAAAAAATGGCATCCACTAGTGATTACCCTCCGAGTCATGAGTCAAACGGTCCAACCCCCATGTCTCTACGATGTTCTGATGTGGAGATATAAGGCTTTGTTTACTCTGTTGCTAGGGTACTGTATTTGGTTGCTAGGGGCGTGGCTTGGGAGTGGCCAATGATGTGCCCAGTGATTACACTCCGAGTCACAAGTAAAACGGTCCAACCCCCGTGTCTCTACGATGTTCTGATGCGGAGATATAAGGCTTTGTTTACTCTGTTGCTATGGTACTGTATTTGGTTGCTAGGGGCGTGGCTTGGGAGTGGCCAATGATGTGCCCAGTGATTACACTCCGAGTCACAAGTAAAACGGTCCAAACCCCGTGTCTCTACGATGTTCTGATGCGGAGATATAAGGCTTTGTTTATTCGGTTGCTAGGGTGCTCAAATTTGGTTGCTAGGGGCGTGGCTTGGGAGTGGCCAATGATGTGCCCAATTGTTACACCCCTAGTCACAAGTAAAACGGTCCAACCCCCGTGTCTCTACGATGTTCTGATGCGGA
Organism: Paramisgurnus dabryanus; assembly: GCF_030506205.2. NCBI lineage: Eukaryota > Metazoa > Chordata > Actinopteri > Cypriniformes > Cobitidae > Paramisgurnus > Paramisgurnus dabryanus. Next base: position 49,370,637 of record NC_133340.1, on the reverse strand, counting down.
GATATAAGGCTTTGTTTACTCTGTTGCTAGGGTACTGTATTTGGTTGCTAGGGGCGTGGCTTGGGAGTGGCCAATGATGTGCCCAGTGATTACACCCTGAGTCACAAGTAAAACGGTCCAAACCCCGTGTCTCTACGATGTTCTGATGCGGAGATATAAGGCTTTGTTTATTCGGTTGCTAGGGTGCTCAAATTTGGTTGCTAGGGGCGTGGCTTGGGAGTGGCCAATGATGTGCCCAATTGTTACACCCCTAGTCACAAGTAAAACGGTCCAACCCCCGTGTCTCTACGATGTTCTGATGCCGAGATATAACTGTTTGTATTTTATGTTGCTAGGGTGCTCAAAAGTGGTTGCTAGGGGCGTGGCTTAGTAAGTCTGTAAGGATCCTGAGAGACTGATTGGATGCCTGAGTAAAATGAGCCCACCCCCATGTCTCTATGACACTGTGGTGCAAAGATATCCATCCGGGCATTTTATAATGGCAGTCTATGGTATAGGTTGCTAGGGTGCCCAAAATGGTTGCTATGGTAACCTTACACCCCATTGTGGGGGACGTCCTGACAGAGTCTAGCACCCTCTTCAAATTTAGTAACCCACATGTTTCTATGAAATCCTGGCTCGGACCTATGACCCGTCAAAATTTTTGCAATGGTAAGTCTATGGGATTTTGCCCCATTGACTTTTCATTGGGGCACTTTTGGGCACCTCTTACACCCCAGGGGTACAACTTACACCCCATTGTGATCCATGTTCTTACAGAGCCTACCACCCTCTTCAAATGTTGTAACCCACATGTTTCTACGAAATCCTCGAGCGGAGCTATGACTCGTCAAAGTTGGGTGCAATGTTAAGTCAATGGGATTTTTTGGGTGGTTTTTCGCCCCCCTTTCGGAAATCCTGCACCCGATCGCTTATAAAAGTCATAGCACACCTCTCCTCAATAAGCCGGTCGATTTGAGCCCTAATTTATGGGTCTACGACAAAGCGTGCGGGACGAGTTACGCGCCGAAAAAGTGTCCAGAAAAAGAATAATAATAATAATAACTAGATAGGTACATTTCCTGAAGAAAATGTGAAGTGGTGCTTGCCGTGGCAAATTTCGGGGGACAATATATGATTATACTCCAAGCCAAAAGTAAAACAATTCAACCCACATGTCTCTACGATATTCTGATGCGGAGATATAAGGGTTTGTTTACTCTGTTGCTAGGGTACTGTATTTGGTTGCTAGGGAAAAAATGGCATCCACTAGTGACTAACCTCCGAGTCATGAGTCAAACGGTCCAACCCCCGTGTCTCTACGATGTTCTGATGCGGAGATATAAGGCTTTGTTTACTCTGTTGCTAGGGTACTGTATTTGGTTGCTAAGGAAAAAATGGCATCCACTAGTGATTACCCTCCAAGTCACGAGTCAAACGATCCAACCCCCGTGTCTCTACGATGTTCTGATGCGGAGATATAAGGCTTTGTTTACTCTGTTGCTAGGGTACTGTATTTGGTTGCTAGGGAAAAAAATTGCATCCACTAGTGATTACCCTCCGAGTCACGAGTCAAACGGTCCAACCCCCGTGTCTCTACGATGTTCTGATGCGGAGATATAAGGCTTTGTTTACTTTGTTGCTAGGGTACTGTATTTGGTTGCTAGGGAAAAAAATGGCATCCACTAGTGATTACCCTCCGAGTCACGAGTCAAACGGTCCAACCCCCGTGTCTCTACGATGTTCTGATGCGGAGATATAAGGCTTTGTTTACTCTGTTGCTAGGGTACTGTATTTGGTTGCTAGGGAAAAAAATGGCATCCACTAGTGATTACCCTCCGAGTCATGAGTCAAACGGTCCAACCCCCATGTCTCTACGATGTTCTGATGTGGAGATATAAGGCTTTGTTTACTCTGTTGCTAGGGTACTGTATTTGGTTGCTAGGGGCGTGGCTTGGGAGTGGCCAATGATGTGCCCAGTGATTACACTCCGAGTCACAAGTAAAACGGTCCAACCCCTGTGTCTCTACGATGTTCTGATGCGGAGATATAAGGCTTTGTTTACTCTGTTGCTAGGGTACTGTATTTGGTTGCTAGGGGCGTGGCTTGGGAGTGGCCAATTATGTGCCCAGTGATTTCACTCCGAGTCACAAGTAAAACGGTCCAACCCCCGTGTCTCTACGATGTTCTGATGCGGAGATATAAGGCTTTGTTTACTCTGTTGCTAGGTTACTGTATTTGGTTGCTAGGGGCGTGGCTTGGGAGTGGCCAATGATGTGCCCAGTGATTACACTCCGAGTCACAAGTAAAACGGTCCAAACCCCGTGTCTCTACGATGTTCTGATGCGGAGATATAAGGCTTTGTTTATTCGGTTGCTAGGGTGCTCAAATTTGGTTGCTAGGGGCGTGGCTTGGGAGTGGCCAATGATGTGCCCAATTGTTACACCCCTAGTCACAAGTAAAACGGTCCAACCCCCGTGTCTCTACGATGTTCTGATGCCGAGATATAACTGTTTGTATTTTATGTTGCTAGGGTGCTCAAAAGTGGTTGCTAGGGGCGTGGCTTAGTAAGTCTGTAAGGATCCTGAGAGACTGATTGGATGCCTGAGTAAAATGAGCCCACCCCCATGTCTCTATGACATTGTGGTGCAAAGATATCCATCCGGGCATTTTATAATGGCAGTCTATGGTATAGGTTGCTAGGGTGCCCAAAATGGTTGCTATGGTAACCTTACACCCCATTGTGGGGGACGTCCTGACAGAGTCTAGCACCCTCTTCAAATTTAGTAACCCACATGTTTCTATGAAATCCTGGCTCGGACCTATGACCTTTTTGCAATGGTAAGTCTATGGGATTTTGCCCCATTGACTTTTCATTGGGGCACTTTTGGGCACCTCTTACACCCCAGGGGTACAACTTACACCCCATTGTGATCCATGTTCTTACAGAGCCTACCACCCTCTTTAAATGTTGTAACCCACATGTTTCTACAAAATCCTCGAGCGGAGCTATGGCTCGTCAAAGTTGGGCGCAATGTTAAGTCAATGGGATTTTTTGGGTGGTTTTTCGCCCCCCTTTCGGAAATCCTGCACCCGATCGCTTATAAAAGTCATAGCACACCTCTCCTCAATAAGCCGGTCGATTTGAGCCCTAATTTATGGGTCTACGACAAAGCGTGCGGGACGAGTTACGCGCCGAAAAAGTGTCCAGAAAAAGAAGAATAATAATAACTAGATAGGTACATTTCCTGAAGAAAATGTGAAGTGGTGCTTGCCGTGGCAAATTTCGGGAAACAATATATGATTATACTCTAAGTCACGAGTCAAACGGTCCAACCCCCGTGTCTCTACGATGTTCTGATGCGGAGATATAAGGCTTTGTTTACTCTGTTGCTAGGGTACTGTATTTGGTTGCTAGGGAAAAAATTGGCATCCCATAATGATTTCACTCCGAGTCACGAGTCAAACGGTCCAACCCCCGTGTCTCTATGATGTTCTGATGCGGAGATATAAGGGTTTGTTTACTCTGTTGCTAGGGTACTGTATTTGGTTACTAGGGAAAAAATTGGCATCCCATAATGATTACACTCTGAGTCACGAGTCAAACGGTCCAACCCCTGTGTCTCTACGATGTTCTGATGCGGAGATATAAGGCTTTGTTTACTCTGTTGCTAGGGTACTGTATTTGGTTGCTAGGGAAAAAATTGGCATCCCATATTGATTACACTCTGAGTCACGAGTCAAACGGTCCAACCCCCGTGTCTCTATGATGTTCTGATGCGGAGATATAAGGCTTTGTTTATTCTGTTGCTAGGGTACTGTATTTGGTTGCTAGGGAAAAAAATTGCATCCACTAGTAATTACCCTCCGAGTCATGAGTCAAACGGTCCAACCCCCGTGTCTCTACGATGTTCTGATGCGGAGATATAAGGCTTTGTTTACTCTGTTGCTAGGGTACTGTATTAGGTTGCTAGGGAAAAAAATGGCATCCACTAGTGATTACCCTCCGAGTCACGAGTCAAACGGTCCAAACCCCATGTCTCTACGATGTTCTGATGCGGAGATATAAGGCTTTGTTTACTCTGTTGCTAGGGTACTGTATTTGGTTGCTAGGGGCGTGGCTTGGGAGTGGCCAATTATGTGCCCAGTGATTACACTCCGAGTCACAAGTAAAACGGTCCAACCCCCGTGTCTCTACGATGTTCTGATGCGGAGATATAAGGCTTTGTTTACTCTGTTGCTAGGGTACTGTATTTGGTTGCTAGGGGCGTGGCTTTGGAGTAGCCAATGATGTGCCCAGTGATTACACTCCGAGTCACAAGTAAAACGGTCCAAACCCTGTGTCTCTACGATGTTCTGATGCGGAGATATAAGGCTTTGTTTATTCGGTTGCTAGGGTGCTCAAATTTGGTTGCTAGGGGCGTGGCTTGGGAGTGGCCAATGATGTGCCCAATTGTAACACCCCTAGTCACAAGTAAAACGGTCCAACCCCCGTGTCTCTACGATGTTCTGATGCCGAGATATAACTGTTTGTATTTTATGTTGCTAGGGTGCTCAAAAGTGGTTGCTAGGGGCGTGGCTTAGTAAGTCTGTAAGGATCCTGAGAGACTGATTGGATGCCTGAGTAAAATGAGCCCACCCCCATGTCTCTATGACACTGTGGTGCAAAGATATCCATCCGGGCATTTTATAATGGCAGTCTATGGTATAGGTTGCTAGGGTGCCCAAAATGGTTGCTATGGTAACCTTACACCCCATTGTGGGGGACGTCCTGACAGAGTCTAGCACCCTCTTCAAATTTAGTAACCCACATGTTTCTATGAAATCCTGGCTCGGACCTATGACCCGTCAAAATTTTTGCAATGGTAAGTCTATGGGATTTTGCCCCATTGACTTTTCATTGGGGCACTTTTGGGCACCTCTTACACCCCAGGGGTACAACTTACACCCCATTGTGATCCATGTTCTTACAGAGCCTACCACCCTCTTCAAATGTTGTAACCCACATGTTTCTACAAAATCCTCGAGCGGAGCTATGACTCGTCAAAGTTGGGCGCAATGTTAAGTCAATGGGATTTTTTGGGTGGTTTTTCGCCCCCCTTTCGGAAATCCTGCACCCGATCGCTTATAAAAGTCATAGCACACCTCTCCTCAATAAGCCGGTCGATTTGAGCCCTAATTTATGGGTCTACGACAAAGCGTGCGGGACGAGTTACGCGCCGAAAAAGTGTCCAGAAAAAGAATAATAATAATAATAACTAGATAGGTACATTTCCTGAAGAAAATGTGAGTGGTGCTTGCCGTGGCAAAATTCTGGGGACCATATATGATTATACTCCAAGCCAAAAGTTAAACGATCCAACTCTCGTGTCTGTACGATGTTCTGATGTGGAGATATAAGGCTGTGTTTATCCGGTTGCTAGGGTACTGTATTTGGTTGCTAGGGAAAAATTTGGCATCCCATAATGATTACACTCTGAGTCACGAGTCATACGGTCCAACCCCCGTGTCTCAACGATGTTCTGGTGCAGAGATATAAGGCTTTGTTTATTCGGTTGCTAGGGTACTGTATTTGGTTGCTAGGGAAAATTTTGACATCCCATAATGATTACACTCTGAGTCACGAGTCAAACGGTCCAACCCCCGTGTCTCTACGATGTTCTGATGCGGAGATATAAGGCTTTGTTTACTCTGTTGCTAGGGTACTGTATTTGGTTGCTAGGGAAAAAATTGGCATCCCATAATGATTACACTCTGAGTCACGAGTCAAACGGTCCAACCCCCATGTCTCTACGATGTTCTGATGCGGAGATATAAGGCTTTGTTTACCCTGTTGCTAGGGTACTGTATTTGGTTGCTAGGGAAAAAATTGGCATCCCATAATGATTACACTCTGAGTCACGAGTCAAACGGTCCAACCCCCATGTCTCTACGATGTTCTGATGCTGAGATATAAGGCTTTGTTTACTCTGTTGCTAGGGTACTATATTTGGTTGCTAGGGAAAAAATTGGCATCCCATAATGATTACAATCTGAGTCACGAGTCAAACGGTCCAACCCCCGTGTCTCTACGATGTTCTGATGCTGAGATATAAGGCTTTGTTTACTCTGTTGCTAGGGTACTATATTTGGTTGCTAGGGAAAAAATTGGCAGACCATAATGATTACACCCTGAGTCACGAGTCAAACGGTCCAACCCCCATGTCTCTACGATGTTCTGATGCGGAGATATAAGGCTTTGTTTACTCTGTTGCTAGGGTACTGTATTTGGTTGCTAGGGAAAAAATTGGCATCTCATAGTGATTACCCGCCGAGTCACGAGTCAAACGGTCCAACCCCCGTGTCTCTACGATGTTCTGATGCGGAGATATAAGGCTTTGTTTACTCTGTTGCTAGGGTACTGTATTTGGTTGCTAGGGAAAAATTGGCATCCCATAATGATTACACTCTGAGTCACGAGTCAAACGGTCCAACCCCCATGTCTCTACGATGTTCTGATGCGGAGATATAAGGCTTTGTTTACTCTGTTGCTAGGGTACTGTATTTGGTTGCTAGGGGCGTGGCTTGGGAGTGGCCAATGATGTGCCCAGTGATTACACTCCGAGTCACAAGTAAAACGGTCCAACCCCCGTGTCTCTACGATGTTCTGATGCGGAGATATAAGGCTTTGTTTACTCTGTTGCTAGGGTACTGTATTTGGTTGCTAGGGGCGTGGCTTGGGAGTAGCCAATTATGTGCCCAGTGATTACACTCCGAGTCACAAGTAAAACGGTCCAACCCCCGTGTCTCTACGATGTTCTGATGCGGAGATATAAGGCTTTGTTTACTCTGTTGCTAGGGTACTGTATTTGGTTGCTAGGGGCGTGGCTTGGGAGTGGCCAATGATGTGCCCAGTGATTACACTCCGAGTCACAAGTAAAACGGTCCAAACCCCGTGTCTCTACGATGTTCTGATGCGGAGATATAAGGCTTTGTTTATTCGGTTGCTAGGGTGCTCAAATTTGGTTGCTAGGGGCGTGGCTTCGGAGTGGCCAATGATGTGCCCAATTGTTACACCCCTAGTCACAAGTAAAACGGTCCAACCCCCGTGTCTCTACGATGTTCTGATGCCGAGATATAACTGTTTGTATTTTATGTTGCTAGGGTGCTCAAAAGTGGTTGCTAGGGGCGTGGCTTAGTAAGTCTGTAAGGATCCTGAGAGACTGATTGGATGCCTGAGTAAAATGAGCCCACCCCCATGTCTCTATGACACTGTGGTGCAAAGATATCCATCCGGGCATTTTATAATGGCAGTCTATGGTATAGGTTGCTAGGGTGCCCAAAATGGTTGCTATGGTAACCTTACACCCCATTGTGGGGGACGTCCTGACAGAGTCTAGCACCCTCTTCAAATTTAGTAACCCACATGTTTCTATGAAATCCTGGCTCGGACCTATGACCCGTCAAAATTTTTGCAATGGTAAGTCTATGGGATTTTGCCCCATTGACTTTTCATTGGGGCACTTTTGGGCACCTCTTACACCCCAGGGGTACAACTTACACCCCATTGTGATCTATGTTTTTACAGAGCCTACCACCCTCTTCAAATGTTGTAACCCACATGTTTTTACAAAATCCACGAGCGGAGCTATGACCCATCAAAGTTGGGCCCAATGTTAAGTCAATGGGATTTTTGGGGTGGTTTTACGCCCCCCTTTCGGAAATCCTGCACCCGATCCCTTATAAAAGTCATAGCACACCTCTCCTCAATAATCCGGTCGATTTGAGCCCTCTTTCATGGGTCTACAACAAAGCGTGCGGGACGAGTTAATCGCCGAAAAAAGTGTCCGGATGTAAGAATAAAATATAACTAGATAGGTACATTTCCTGAAGAAAATGTGAGTGGTGCTTGCCGTGGCAAAATTCTGGGGACCATATATGATTATACTCCAAGTCAAAAGTAAAACGATCCAACTCCCGTGTCCTTACGATGTTCTGATGCGGAGATATATGGCTGTGTTTATCCGGTTGCTAGGGTACTGTATTTGGTTGCTAGGGAAAAAATTTCCATCCACTAGTGATTACCCTCCGAGTCACGAGTCAAACGGTCCAACCCCCGTGTCTGTACAATGTTCTGATGCAGAGATATAAGGCTTTGTTTACTCTGTTGCTAGGGTACTGAATTTGGTTGCTAGGGAAAAATTTGGCATCCACTAGTGATTACCCTAGGACGAGTTAGTGTCGGAAGTCACAAGTCAAACGGTCCAACCCCCGTGTCTCTACGATGTTCTGATGCGGAGATATAAGGCTTTGTTTACTCTGTTGCTAGGGTACTGTATTTGGTTGCTAGGGGAAAAAATTGGCATCCACTAGTGATTACCCTCCGAGTCACGAGTCAAACGTTCCAAACCCCGTATCTCTACCATGTTCTGATGCTGAGATATAAGGCTTTGTTTACTCTGTTGCTAGGGTACTGTATTTGGTTGCTAGGGAAAAAACGGCATCCACTAGTGATTACCCTCCGAGTCACGAGTCAAACGGTCCAACCCCCTTGTCTCTACGATGTTCTGATGCAGAGATATAAGGCTTTGTTTACTCTGTTGCTAGGGTACTGTATTTGGTTGCTAGGGGAAAAAACGACATCCACTAGTGATTACCCTCCGAGTCAAGAGTCAAACGGTCCAACCCCCGTGTCTCTACGATGTTCTGATGCGGAGATATAAGGCTTTGTTTATTCTGTTGCTAGGGTACTGTATTTGGTTGCTAGGGGAAAAAACGACATCCACTAGTGATTACCCTCCGAGTCACGAGTCAAACGGTCCAACCCCCGTGTCTCTACGTTGTTTTGATGCGGAGATATAAGGCTTTGTTTATTTGGTTGCTAGGCTACTGTATTTCGTTGCTAGGGAGAAAATTGGCATCCCATAATGATCATACTCCAAGCCACAAGTAAAATGGTCCAACCCCCGTGTCTCTACGTTGTTCTGATGCGGAGATATAAGGCTTTGTTTATTCGGTTGCTAGGGTACTGTATTTGGTTGCTAGGGAAAAAATTGACATCCCATAGTGATTACCCTCCGAGTCACGAGTCAAACAGTCCAACCCCTGTGTCTCTACGATGTTCTGATGCGGAGATATAAGGCTTTGTTTACTCTGTTGCTAGGGTCCTGTATTTGGTTGCTAGGGAAAAAATTGGCATCCCATAATGATTACACTCCGAGTCACGAGTCAAACGGTCCAACCCCCGTGTCTCTACGATTTTCTGATGCGGAGATATAAGGTTTTGTTTACTCTGTTGCTAGGGTACTGTATTTGGTTGCTAGGGAAAAAATTGGCATCCCATAATGATTACACTCTGAGTCACGAGTCAAACGGTCCAAGCCCCGTGTCTCTACGATGTTCTGATGCGGAGATATAAGGCTTTGTTTACTCAGTTGCTAGGGTACTGTATTTGGTTGCTAGGGAAAAAATTGACATCCCATAATGATTACACTCTGAGTCACGAGTAAAACGGTCCAACCCCCGTGTCTCTACGATGTTCGGATGCCGAGATATAACTGTTTGAATTTTATGTTGCTAGGGTGCTCAAAAGTGGTTGCTAGGGGCGTGGCTTAATACCTATGTAAGGATCCTGACAGACTGATTGGATGCCCGAGTGAAATGAGCCCACCCACTTATCTCTACGACACTGTAAAGCAAAGATATCCCATCTGGAACTGTTTTATTCCCTTATATGGGCATGTTTCCTGCCCCATTATAAGTCAATGGGAATTTTCGGGCGCCTCTTACACCCCAGGGGTACAACTTACACCCCAATGTCATGTATGTTCTTACAGAGTCTACCACCCTCTTCAAATGTTATAACCCACATGTTTCTACAAAATCCTCGAGCGGAGCTATGACCCGTCAAAGTTCGGCGCAATGTTAAGTCAATGGGATTTTTTGGGTGATTTTTTGCCCCCCTTTCGGAAATCCTGCACCCGATCCCTTATAAAAGTCATAGCACACTTCTCCTCAATAAATCGGTCGATTTGAGCCCGCTTTCATGGGACTACGGCAAACCGTGCGGGACGAGTTACGCGCCGAAAAAACGTGCAGACATAAGAATAAAATATAACTAGATAGGTACATTTCCTGAAGAAAATGTGAGTGGTGCTTGCCGTGGCAAATTTCAGGGGACAATGTATGATTATACTCCAAGCCAAAAGTAAAACGGTCCAACCCCCGTGTCTCTACGATGTTCTGATGCAGAGATATAAGGCTTTGTTTACTCTGTTGCTAGGGTACTGTATTTGGTTGCTAGGGGAAAAAATGGCATCCACTAGTGATTACCCTCTGAGTCACGAGTCAAACGGTCCAACCCCCGTGTCTGTACGATGTTCTGATGCAGAGATATAAGGCTTTGTTTACTCTGTTGCTAGGGTACTGTATTTGGTTGCTAGGGAAAAAATTGGCACCCACTAGTGATTACATACCGAGTCACAAGTAAAATGGTTCAACCCCCGTGTCTCTACGATGTTCTGAAGCAGAGATATAAGGCTTTGTTTACTCTGTTGCTAGGGTACTGTATTTGGTTGCTAGGGAAAAAAATGGCATCCACTAGTGATTACCCTCCGATTCATGAGTCAAACGGTCCAAACCCAGTGTCTCTACGATGTTCTGATGGGGAGATATAAGGCTTTGTTTACTCTGTTGCTTGGGTCCTGTATTTGGTTGCTAGGGAAGAAAATGGCATCCACTAGTGATTACCCTCCGAGTCATGAGTCAAACGGTCCAAACCCCGTGTCTCTACGATGTTCTGATGGGGAGATATAAGGCTTTGTTTACTCTGTTGCTAGGGTCCTGCATTTGGTTGCTAGGGAAAAAAATGGCATCCACTAGTGATTACCCTCCGAGTCATGAGTCAAACGGTCCAAACCCCGTGTCTCTATGATGTTCTGATGCGGAGATATAAGGCTTTGTTTACTCTGTTGCTAGGGTCCTGCATTTGGTTGCTAGGGAAAAAATGGCATCCACTAGTGATTACCCTCCGAGTAATGAGTCAAACGGTTCAAACCCCGTGTCTCTACGATGTTCTGATGCCGAGATATAACTGTTTGAATTTTATGTTGCTAGGGTGCTCAAAAGTGGTTGCTAGGGGCGTGGCTTAGTTAGTCTTTAAGGATCCTAAGATACTGATTGGATGCCTAAGTAAAATGAGCCCACCCCCATGTCTCTATGACACTGTGCTGCAAAGATATCCACCTGGGCATTTTATAATGGCAGTCTATGGGAGATGTTGCTAGGGTGCCCAAAACGGTTGCTAGGGTAACCTTACACCCCATTGTGGGGGACGTCCTGACAGAGTCTAGCACCCTCTTCAATTTTAGTAACCCAGATGTTTCTATGAAATCCTCACTTGGACCTGTGACCTGTCAAATTTTTTTGGCAATGTTAGTCTATGGGATTTTCGCCCCATTGACTTTCCATTAGGGCACTTTTGGGCAGCTCTTACACCCCAGGGGTACAACTTACACCCCAATGTGATGTATGTTCTTACAGAGGTTACCACCCTCTTCAAATGCTGTAACCCACATGTTTCTACAAAATCCTAGAGTGGAGCAATGACCTGCCAAAGTTCGACGCAATGTAAAGTCAATGGGACGTTTTCGGGAGGTTTTTCGCGCCCCTTTCGGAAATCATGCACCCGATCGCTTATAAAAGTCATAGCACACCTCTCCTCAATAAGCCGGTCGATTTGAGCCCTCTTTCATGGCACTACGCCAAACCGTGCGAGACGAGTTACGCGCCGAAAAAGTGTCCAGAAAAAGAAGAATAATAACTAGATAGGTACATTTCCTGAAGAAAATGTGAAGTGGTGCTTGCCGTGGCAAATTTCGGGGGACAATATATGATTATACTCCAAGCCAAAAGTAAAACAATTCAACCCACACGTCTCTACGATATTCTGATGCGGAGATATAAGGGTTTGTTTACTCTGTTGCTAGGGTACTGTATTTGGTTGCTAGGGAAAAAATGGCATCCACTAGTGACTAACCTCCGAGTCATGAGTCAAACGGTCCAACCCCCGTGTCTCTACGATGTTCTGATGCGGAGATATAAGGCTTTGTTTACTCTGTTGCTAGGGTACTGTATTTGGTTGCTAAGGAAAAAATGGCATCCACTAGTGATTACCCTCCAAGTCACGAGTCAAACGATCCAACCCCCGTGTCTCTACGATGTTCTGATGCGGAGATATAAGGCTTTGTTTACTCTGTTGCTAGGGTACTGTATTTGGTTGCTAGGGAAAAAAATTGCATCCACTAGTGATTACCCTCCGAGTCACGAGTCAAACGGTCCAACCCCCGTGTCTCTACGATGTTCTGATGCGGAGATATAAGGCTTTGTTTACTCTGTTGCTAGGGTACTGTATTTGGTTGCTAGGGAAAAAAATGGCATCCACTAGTGATTACCCTCCGAGTCACGAGTCAAACGGTCCAACCCCCGTGTCTCTACGATGTTCTGATGCGGAAATATAAGGCTTTGTTTACTCTGTTGCTAGGGTACTGTATTTGGTTGCTAGGGAAAAAAATGGCATCCACTAGTGATTACCCTCCGAGTCATGAGTCAAACGGTCCAACCCCCATGTCTCTACGATGTTCTGATGTGGAGATATAAGGCTTTGTTTACTCTGTTGCTAGGGTACTGTATTTGGTTGCTAGGGGCGTGGCTTGGGAGTGGCCAATGATGTGCCCAGTGATTACACTCCGAGTCACAAGTAAAACGGTCCAACCCCTGTGTCTCTACGATGTTCTGATGCGGAGATATAAGGCTTTGTTTACTCTGTTGCTAGGGTACTGTATTTGGTTGCTAGGGGCGTGGCTTGGGAGTGGCCAATTATGTGCCCAGTGATTTCACTCCGAGTCACAAGTAAAACGGTCCAACCCCCGTGTCTCTACGATGTTCTGATGCGGAGATATAAGGCTTTGTTTACTCTGTTGCTAGGTTACTGTATTTGGTTGCTAGGGGCGTGGCTTGGGAGTGGCCAATGATGTGCCCAGTGATTACACTCCGAGTCACAAGTAAAACGGTCCAAACCCCGTGTCTCTACGATGTTCTGATGCGGAGATATAAGGCTTTGTTTATTCGGTTGCTAGGGTGCTCAAATTTGGTTGCTAGGGGCGTGGCTTGGGAGTGGCCAATGATGTGCCCAATTGTTACACCCCTAGTCACAAGTAAAACGGTCCAACCCCCGTGTCTCTACGATGTTCTGATGCCGAGATATAACTGTTTGTATTTTATGTTGCTAGGGTGCTCAAAAGTGGTTGCTAGGGGCGTGGCTTAGTAAGTCTGTAAGGATCCTGAGAGACTGATTGGATGCCTGAGTAAAATGAGCCCACCCCCATGTCTCTATGACATTGTGGTGCAAAGATATCCATCCGGGCATTTTATAATGGCAGTCTATGGTATAGGTTGCTAGGGTGCCCAAAATGGTTGCTATGGTAACCTTACACCCCATTGTGGGGGACGTCCTGACAGAGTCTAGCACCCTCTTCAAATTTAGTAACCCACATGTTTCTATGAAATCCTGGCTCGGACCTATGACCTTTTTGCAATGGTAAGTCTATGGGATTTTGCCCCATTGACTTTTCATTGGGGCACTTTTGGGCACCTCTTACACCCCAGGGGTACAACTTACACCCCATTGTGATCCATGTTCTTACAGAGCCTACCACCCTCTTTAAATGTTGTAACCCACATGTTTCTACAAAATCCTCGAGCGGAGCTATGGCTCGTCAAAGTTGGGCGCAATGTTAAGTCAATGGGATTTTTTGGGTGGTTTTTCGCCCCCCTTTCGGAAATCCTGCACCCGATCGCTTATAAAAGTCATAGCACACCTCTCCTCAATAAGCCGGTCGATTTGAGCCCTAATTTATGGGTCTACGACAAAGCGTGCGGGACGAGTTACGCGCCGAAAAAGTGTCCAGAAAAAGAATAATAATAACTAGATATTAAAGTTTGAAGACAAACTTTATGTTGGCTTGAAAAAGCGTAGCCTGAACGTTTAAAACGGATTGACAGAAGTTTAGTTTAGTAGGCTATCTGGCAGTTAGTATGTTTAAGTATGAAGCTAACATGATTAGCATGAAGCTAGCATGAAGCTAACATGATTAGCATGAAGCTAGCATGATGCTAGCATGATTAGCATGAAGTTAGCATGATGCTAGCATGATTAGCATGAAGCTAGCATGATGCTAGCATGATTAGCATGAAGCTACCATGATGCTAGCATGAAGCTAGCATGATTAGCATGAAGCTAGCATGAAGCTAACATGATGTTAGCATGATTAGCATGAAGCTAGCATGATGCTAGCATGATTAGCATGTAGCTAGCATGATGTTAGCATGATTAGTATGTAGCTAGCATGAAGCTAGCATGATGTTAGCATGATTAGCATGAAGCTAGCATGATGCTAGCATGATTAGCATGAAGCTAGCATGATTAGCATGTAGCTAGCATGATGCTAGCATGATTAGCATGAAGCTAGCATGATGCTAGCATGATTAGCATGAAGCTAGCATGATGCTAGCATGATTAGCATGTAGCTAGCATGATGCTAGCATGAAGCTAGCATGATGCTAGCATGATTAGCATGAAGCTAGCATGATGCTAGCATGATTAGCATGAAGCTAGCATGATGCTAGCATGATTAGCATGAAGCTAGCATGATGCTAGCATGATTAGCATGTAGCTAGCATGAAGCTAGCATGATGCTAGCATGATTAGCATGAAGCTAGCATGATTAGCATGAAGCTAGCATGATTAGCATGAAGCTAGCATGAAGCTAGCATGATGCTAGCATGATTAGCATGAAGCTAGCATGATGCTAGCATGATTAGCATGAAACTAGCATGATTCTAGCATGATTAGCATGAAGCTAGCATGATGCTAGCATGATTAGCATGAAGCTAGCAAGATTAGCATGAAGCTAGCATGAAGCTAGCACGAGGCTTGCATGATTAACATGAAGTTAGCATGAGAATAGCATGATTAGCATGAAGCTAGCATGATTTAACGTGAAGCTAGCATGATTAGCATGATGCTAGCATGATTAGCATTAAGCTAGCACTATTTAGCGTGCAGCTAACAAGATTTAACATGAAGTTAGCATGATTTAGCATGAAGTTAGCAAGATTTATTATGAAATTAGCATAAAGCTAGCATGAAACTAGCATGAAGCTAGTATGACTTAGCATGGAGCTAGCATGAAGCTAACATGACCCAAAGACCCAACCCCCATGTCTCTAAGATGTTCAGATCCAGAGATATAAGGCTTTGTTTATTATGTTGCTAGGGTGCTCAAATTGGTTGCTAGGGGCGTGGTTTAATACCTCAGTAGGAATCCTAAGAGACTGATTGGATGCCTGAGTAAAATGAGCCCACCCCTATGTCTCTATGACACTCTGGTGTAAAGATATCCATCTGGGCTTTTTATAATGGTAGTCTATGGGAGATGTTGCTAGGGTACCCAAAATTGTTGCTAGGGGCGTGGCTAAATAGCTTTGGGGCGATCCTAAGAGACTGATTGGATGACTGAGTAAAATGAGCCCACCCCCATGTCTCTACGACACTCTAAAGTAAAGATATTCCATCTGGGACGCTTTTATTCCCTTATATGGGCATGTTTCCTGCCCCATTATAAGTCAATGGGAAATTTTGGGGGCCTCTTACACCCCAGGGGTATAGCTTACACCCCATTGTGATGTATGTTCTTACAGAGCCTGTCAGCCACCTTAAATGTGGTAAGCCACAAGTTTCTACAAGTTTCTCACTCACAGCTATGACCCGTCAAAGTTTGTCTCAATGTTAAGTCAATGGAAATTTTGGGGTGTTCGAGACCCCCGTTTAGGAATTCGGAAGGTCCCATCAGTTAGAAAAGATATAGCACACTAAGTCAGACCAGTCTGAAGGTCTGTGGAAAATTTGGTGCATGTAGCTTGAAAGCCCTAGGACGAGTTAGTGTTTATAATTTTGGGGGGAGAAAAAGAATAATAATAATAATAACTAGATAGAAAAGTTTGAAGACAAACTTTATGTTGGCTTGACAAAGCCTAGCCTGAACGTTTAAAACAGATTGAGAGAAATTTAAAACAAGTTTAGTTTAGTATTATAACTTTCCGTAAACATGATACCAAAAGTTACCATGTTAGCATGTTTAGCACTAAGTTAGCATGATGCTAACATGAATTAGCATGAAGCTAGCATGATGCTAACATGAATTAGCATGAAGCTAACATGAATTAGCATGAAGCTAACATGATGCTAACATGAATTAGCATGAAGCTAGCATGATGCTAACATGAATTAGCATGAAGCTAGCATGATGCTAACATGAATTAGCATGAAGCTAGCATGATGCTAACAAGAATTAGCATTAAGCTAGCATGATGCTAACATGAATTAACATGAAGTTAGCATGATGCTAACATGAATTAGCATTGTGCTAACATGAATTAGCATGAAGCTAGCATGATGCTAACATGAATTAGCATGAAGCTAGTATGATGCTAACATTAATTAGCATGAAGCTAGCATGATGCTAACATGAATTAGCATGAAGCTAGCATGATGCTAACATAAATTAGCATGAAGCTAGCATGATGCTAACATGAATTAGCATGAAGCTAGCATGATGCTAACATGAATTAGCATGAAGCTAGCATGATGATAACATGAATTAGCGTGAAGCTAGCATGTTGCTAACATGAATTAGCATGAAGCTAGCATGATGCTAACATGAATTAGCATTGTGCTAACATGAATTAGCATGAAGCTAGCATGATGCTAACATGAATTAGCATGAAGCTAGCATGATGCTAACATGAATAAGCATGAAGCTAGCATGATGCTAACATGAATTAGCATGAAGCTAGCATAATGCTAACATGAATTAGCATGAAGCTAGCATGATGCTAACATGAATTAGCATGAAGCTAGCATGATGCTAGCATGATTAGCAGGAAGCTAGCATGATGCTAGCATGATTAGCAGGAAGCTAACATGAATTAGCATGAAGCTAGCACGACGCTAACATGAATTAGCATGAAGCTAGCACGACGTTAACATGAATTAGCATGAAGCTAGCACGACGTTAACATGAATTAGCATGAAGCTAGCACGACGCTAACATGAATTAGCATGAAGCTAGCACGATGCTAACATGAATTAGCATGAAGCTAGCACGACGCTAACATGAATTAGCATGAAGCTAGCACGATGCTAACATGAAATAGCATGAAGTTAACACGATGCTAACATGAAATAGCATGAAGCTAGCACGATGCTAACATGAATTAGCATGAAGCTAGCACGATGCTAACATGAATTAGCATGAAGCTAGCACGATGCTAACATGAATTAGCATGAAGCTAGCACGATGCAAACATGAATTAGCATGAAGCTAGCACGATGCTAACATGAATTAGCATGAAGCTAGCACGATGCTAACATGAATTAGCATGAAGCTAGCATGAAGCTAACATGAATTAGCATGAAGCTAGCATGATGCTAACATGATTAGCATGAAGTTAGCAAGATTTATTATGAAATTAGCATAAAGCTAGCACAAAACTAGCATGAAGCTAGTATGACTTAGCATGGAGCTAGCATAAGGCGAACATGACCAAAAGACCCAACCCCCATGTCTCTATGATGTTCGGATCCAGAGATATAAGGCTTTGTTCATTATGTTGCTAGGGTGCTCATATTTGGTTGCTAGGGGCGTGGCTTAATACCTCAATAAGAATCCTCCGAGACTGATTGGATGCCTGAGTAAAATGAGCCCACCCCCATGTCTCTGTGACACTGTGCTGCAAAGATATCCATCTGGGCATTTTATAATGGCAGTCTATGGGATATGTTGCTAGGGTGCCCAAAAATGGTTGCTAGGGGCGTGGCTTAATAGCTATGGGGCGATCCTGAGAGACTGTTTGGATGCCTGAGTAAAATGAGCCCACCCCCATGTCTCTACGACACTCTAAAGTGAAGATATTCCATCTGGGACGCTTTTATTCCCTTATATGGGCATGTTCCCTGCCCCATTATAAGTCAATGGGGAAAATTGGGTGGTCCTTACGCCCCAGGGGTGAAACTTACACCCCAACGTGATGTATGTTCTTACACAGTCTGACAGCCTCTTCAAATGTGGTAACCCACAAGTTTCTACAAATTTCTCGCTTGCAGCTATGACCCGTCAAAGTTTGTCGTAATGTTAAGTCAATGGAAAATTTGGGGTGTTTGAGCGCCCCGTTTAGGAATTCGGTAGGTCCCATCAGTTAGAAAAGATATAGCATAAATCTACGTACCAGTCTTAAAAGTTTTGTAAAGTTTTGTGGGTGTAGCTTGAAAGCTCTAGGAGGAGTTACTGTTAGAAAAAAGTGTGAACAGAAGAATAATAATAATAATAAGCTTAGATCGAAGAACAGTATGTTGGCTTTGTCAAGCCAACATAATAAGTTTAATAGCAATAACAATATATTGGCTTTTTCAAAGCCAACATAATAATAACTAGATAGGTACATTTCCTGAAGAAAATGTGAGTGGTGCTTGCCGTGGCAAATTTCAGGGGACAATTTATGATTATACTCCAAGCCAAAAGTAAAATGGTCCAACCCCCGTGTCTCTACGATGTTCTGAAGCAGAGATATAAGGCTTTGTTTACTCTGTTGCTAGGGTACTGTATTTGGTTGCTAGGGGAAAAAATGGCATCCACTAGTGATTACCCTGCGAGTCACGAGTCAAACGGTCCAACCCCCATGTCTCTACGATGTTCTGATGTGGAGATATAAGGCTTTGTTTACTCTGTTGCTAGGGTACTGTATTTGGTTGCTAGGGGCGTGGCTTGGGAGTGGCCAATGATGTGCCCAGTGATTACACTCCGAGTCACAAGTAAAACGGTCCAACCCCCGTGTCTCTACGATGTTCTGATGCGGAGATATAAGGCTTTGTTTACTCTGTTGCTAGGGTACTGTATTTGGTTGCTAGGGGCGTGGCTTGGGAGTGGCCAATTTTGTGCCCAGTGATTACACTCCGAGTCACAAGTAAAACGGTCCAACCCCCATGTCTCTACGATGTTCTGATGTGGAGATATAAGGCTTTGTTTACTCTGTTGCTAGGGTACTGTATTTGGTTGCTAGGGGCGTGGCTTGGGAGTGGCCAATGATGTGCCCAGTAATTACACTCCGAGTCACAAGTAAAACGGTCCAAACCCCGTGTCTCTACGATGTTCTGATGCGGAGATATAAGGCTTTGTTTATTCGGTTGCTAGGGTGCTCAAATTTGGTTGCTAGGGGCGTGGCTTGGGAGTGGCCAATGATGTGCCCAATTGTTACACCCCTAGTCACAAGTAAAACGGTCCAACCACCGTGTCTCTACGATGTTCTGATGCCGAGATATAACTGTTTGTATTTTATGTTGCTAGGGTGCTCAAAAGTGGTTGCTAGGGGCGTGGCTTAGTAAGTCTGTAAGGATCCTGAGAGACTGATTGGATGCCTGAGTAAAATGAGCCCACCCCCATGTCTCTATGACACTGTGGTGCAAAGATATCCATCCGGGCATTTTATAATGGCAGTCTATGGTATAGGTTGCTAGGGTGCCCAAAATGGTTGCTATGGTAACCTTACACCCCATTGTGGGGGACGTCCTGACAGAGTCTAGCACCCTCTTCAAATTTAGTAACCCACATGTTTCTATGAAATCCTGGCTCGGACCTATGACCCGTCAAAATTTTTGCAATGGTAAGTCTATGGGATTTTGCCCCATTGACTTTTCATTGGGGCACTTTTGGGCACCTCTTACACCCCAGGGGTACAACTTACACCCCATTGTGATCCATGTTCTTACAGAGCCTACCACCCTCTTCAAATGTTGCAACCCACAAGTTTCTACAAAATCCTCGAGCGGAGCTATGACTCGTCAAAGTTGGGCGCAATGTTAAGTCAATGGGATTTTTTGGGTGGTTTTTTGCCCCCCTTTCGGAAATCCTGCACCCGATCGCTTATAAAAGTCATAGCACACCTCTCCTCAATAAGCCGGTCGATTTGAGCCCTAATTTATGGGTCTACGACAAAGCGTGCGGGACGAGTTACGCGCCGAAAAAGTGTCCAGAAAAAGAAGAATAATAATAATAACTAGATAGGTACATTTCCTGAAGAAAATGTGAAGTGGTGCTTGCCGTGGCAAATTTCGGGGGACAATATATGATTATACTCCAAGCCAAAAGTAAAACAATTCAACCCACATGTCTCTACGATATTCTGATGCGAAGATATAAGGCTTTGTTAATTCGGTTGCTAGGGTACTGTATTTGGTTGCTAGGGAGAAAATTGGCATCCACTAGTGATTACACTCCGAGTCACGAGTCAAACGGTCAAACCCCCGTGTCTCTACGATGTTCTGATGCGGAGATATAAGGCTTTGTTTACTCTGTTGCTAGGGTACTGTATTTGGTTGCTAGGGAAAAAATTGGCATCCACTAGTGATTACACTCCGAGATACGAGTCAAACGGTCCAACCCCCGTGTCTCTGCGATGTTCTGATGTGGAGATAAAAGGCTTTGTTTACTCTGTTGCTGGGGTAATGTATTTGGTTGCTAGGGAGAAAATTGGCATCCACTAGTGATTACACTCCGAGTCACGAGTCAAACGGTCCAAACCCCGTGTCTCTACGATGTTCTGATGCGGAGATATAAGGGTTTGTTTACTCTGTTGCTAGGGTACTGTATTTGGTTGCTAGGGAAAAAATGGCATCCACTAGTGATTACCCTCCGAGTCATGAGTCAAACGGTCCAACCCCCGTGTCTCTACGATGTTCTGATGCGGAGATATAAGGCTTTGTTTACTCTGTTGCTAGGGTACTGTATTTGGTTGCTAAGGGAAAAAATGGCATCCACTAGTGATTACCCTCCGAGTCACGAGTCAAACGATCCAACCCCGTGTCTCTACGATGTTCTGATGCGGAGATATAAGGCTTTGTTTACTCTGTTGCTAGGGTACTGTATTTGGTTGCTAGGGGAAAAAATGGCATCCACTAGTGATTATCCTCCGAGTCACCAGTCAAACGGTCCAAACCCCGTGTCTCTACGATGTTCTGATGCGGAGATATAAGGCTTTGTTTACTCTGTTGCTAGGGTACTGTATTTGGTTGCTAGGGAAAAAAATGGCATCCACTAGTGATTACCCTCCGAGTCACGAGTCAAACGGTCCAACCCCCGTGTCTCTACGATGTTCTGATGCGGAGATATAAGGCTTTGTTTACTCTGTTGCTAGGGTACTGTATTTGGTTGCTAGGGAAAAAATTGGCATCCCATAATGATTACACTCTGAGTCACTAGTCAAACGGTCCAACCCCCGTGTCTCTACGATGTTCTGGTGCGGAGATATAAGGCTTTGTTTACTCTGTTGCTAGGGTACTGTATTTGGTTGCTAGGGAAAAAAATGGCATCCCATAATGATTACACTCCGAGTCACAAGTCAAAAGGTCCAACCCCCGTGTCTCTACGATGTTCTGGTGCGGAGATATAAGGCTTTGTTTACTCTGTTGCTAGTGTACTGTATTTGGTTGCTAGGGAAAAAATTGGCATCCCATAATGATTACACTCTGAGTCATGAGTAAAACGGTCCAACCCCCGTGTCTCTACGACATTGTAAAGCGAAGATATCCCATCTGGAACTTTTTTATTCCCTTATATGGGCATGTTTCCTGCCCCATTATAAGTCAATGGGAATTTTCGGGTGCCTCTTACACCCCAGGGGTACAACTTACACCCCAATGTCATGTATGTTCTTACATAGCCTACCACCCTCTTCAAATAATGTAACCCACATGTTTCTATGAAATCCTCACTCGTACCTATGACGCGTCAAAATTTTTCCAATGTTAAGTCTATGGGATTTTGCCCCATTGACTTTTCATTGGGCATTTTTGGGCACCTCTTACACCCCAGGGGTACAACTTACACCCCATTGTGATCCATGTTGTTACAGAGTCTACCACCCTCTTCAAATGTTGTAACCCACATGTTTCTACAAAATCCTTGAGCGGAGCTATGACTCGTCAAAGTTGGGCGCAATGTTAAGTCAATGGGATTTTTCGGGTGGTTTTTCGCCCCCCTTTCGGAAATCCTGCACCCGATCCCTTATAAAAGTCATAGCAGACGTGTCCTCAATAAGCCGGTCATTTTGAGCCCTGTTTTATTGGTCTACGACAAACCGTGTGGGACGAGTTACGCGCCGAAAAAGTGTCCAGATATAAGAATAATAAATAAAGATATAAACTAGATAGGTACATTTCCTGAAGAAAATGTGAAGTGGTGCTTGCCGTGGCAAAATTCTCGGGACAATATATGATTATACTCCAACCCAAAAGTAAAACGTTCCAACCCACTATCCACTAGTGATTACACTCAGAGTCACGAGTTAAACGGTCCAACCCCCGTGTCTCTACGATGTTCTGATGCGGAGATATAAGGCTTTGTTTACACTGTTGCTAGGGTACTGTATTTGGTTGCTAGGGAAAAAATTGGCATCCACTGGTGATTACACTCTAAGTCACAAGTCAAACGGTCCAACCCCCGTGTCTCTACGATGTTCTGATGCGGAGATATAAGGGTTTGTTTACACTGTTGCTAGGGTACTGTATTTGGTTGCTAGGGAAAAAATTGGCATCCACTAGTGATTACATGCCGAGTCACGAGTAAAACGGTCCAACCCCCGTGTCTCTACGATGTTCTGATGCAGAGATATAAGGCTTTGTTTACACTGTTGCTAGGGTACTGTATTTGGTTGCTAGGGAAAAAAATTGGCATCCACTAGTGATTACATGCCGAGTCACGAGTAAAACGGTCCAACCCCCGTGTCTCTACGATGTTCTGATGCTGAGTTATAAGGCTTTGTTTACACTGTTGCTAGGGTACTGTATTTGGTTGCTAGGGAAAAAATTGGCATCCACTAGTGATTACATGCCGATTCACGGGTAAAACGGTCCAACCCCCGTGTCTCTACGATGTTCTGATGCGGAGATATAAGGCTTTGTTTACACTGTTGCTAGGGTACTGTATTTGGTTGCTAGGGAAAAAATTGGCATCCACTAGTGATTACACTCCGAGTCACGAGTCAAACGGTCAAACCCCCGTGTCTCTACGATGTTCTGATGCGGAGATATAAGGCTTTGTTTACTCTGTTGCTAGGGTACTGTATTTGGTTGCTAGGGAAAAAATTGGCATCCACTAGTGATTACACTCCGAGATACGAGTCAAACGGTCCAACCCCCGTGTCTCTGCGATGTTCTGATGTGGAGATAAAAGGCTTTGTTTACTCTGTTGCTGGGGTAATGTATTTGGTTGCTAGGGAGAAAATTGGCATCCACTAGTGATTACACTCCGAGTCACGAGTCAAACGGTCCAAACCCCGTGTCTCTACGATGTTCTGATGCGGAGATATAAGGGTTTGTTTACTCTGTTGCTAGGGTACTGTATTTGGTTGCTAGGGAAAAAATGGCATCCACTAGTGATTACCCTCCGAGTCATGAGTCAAACGGTCCAACCCCCGTGTCTCTACGATGTTCTGATGCGGAGATATAAGGCTTTGTTTACTCTGTTGCTAGGGTACTGTATTTGGTTGCTAAGGGAAAAAATGGCATCCACTAGTGATTACCCTCCGAGTCACGAGTCAAACGATCCAACCCCGTGTCTCTACGATGTTCTGATGCGGAGATATAAGGCTTTGTTTACTCTGTTGCTAGGGTACTGTATTTGGTTGCTAGGGGAAAAAATGGCATCCACTAGTGATTATCCTCCGAGTCACCAGTCAAACGGTCCAAACCCCGTGTCTCTACGATGTTCTGATGCGGAGATATAAGGCTTTGTTTACTCTGTTGCTAGGGTACTGTATTTGGTTGCTAGGGAAAAAAATGGCATCCACTAGTGATTACCCTCCGAGTCACGAGTCAAACGGTCCAACCCCCGTGTCTCTACGATGTTCTGATGCGGAGATATAAGGCTTTGTTTACTCTGTTGCTAGGGTACTGTATTTGGTTGCTAGGGAAAAAATTGGCATCCCATAATGATTACACTCTGAGTCACTAGTCAAACGGTCCAACCCCCGTGTCTCTACGATGTTCTGGTGCGGAGATATAAGGCTTTGTTTACTCTGTTGCTAGGGTACTGTATTTGGTTGCTAGGGAAAAAAATGGCATCCCATAATGATTACACTCCGAGTCACAAGTCAAAAGGTCCAACCCCCGTGTCTCTACGATGTTCTGGTGCGGAGATATAAGGCTTTGTTTACTCTGTTGCTAGTGTACTGTATTTGGTTGCTAGGGAAAAAATTGGCATCCCATAATGATTACACTCTGAGTCATGAGTAAAACGGTCCAACCCCCGTGTCTCTACGACATTGTAAAGCGAAGATATCCCATCTGGAACTTTTTTATTCCCTTATATGGGCATGTTTCCTGCCCCATTATAAGTCAATGGGAATTTTCGGGTGCCTCTTACACCCCAGGGGTACAACTTACACCCCAATGTCATGTATGTTCTTACATAGCCTACCACCCTCTTCAAATAATGTAACCCACATGTTTCTATGAAATCCTCACTCGTACCTATGACGCGTCAAAATTTTTCCAATGTTAAGTCTATGGGATTTTGCCCCATTGACTTTTCATTGGGCATTTTTGGGCACCTCTTACACCCCAGGGGTACAACTTACACCCCATTGTGATCCATGTTGTTACAGAGTCTACCACCCTCTTCAAATGTTGTAACCCACATGTTTCTACAAAATCCTTGAGCGGAGCTATGACTCGTCAAAGTTGGGCGCAATGTTAAGTCAATGGGATTTTTCGGGTGGTTTTTCGCCCCCCTTTCGGAAATCCTGCACCCGATCCCTTATAAAAGTCATAGCAGACGTGTCCTCAATAAGCCGGTCATTTTGAGCCCTGTTTTATTGGTCTACGACAAACCGTGTGGGACGAGTTACGCGCCGAAAAAGTGTCCAGATATAAGAATAATAAATAAAGATATAAACTAGATAGGTACATTTCCTGAAGAAAATGTGAAGTGGTGCTTGCCGTGGCAAAATTCTCGGGACAATATATGATTATACTCCAACCCAAAAGTAAAACGTTCCAACCCACTATCCACTAGTGATTACACTCAGAGTCACGAGTTAAACGGTCCAACCCCCGTGTCTCTACGATGTTCTGATGCGGAGATATAAGGCTTTGTTTACACTGTTGCTAGGGTACTGTATTTGGTTGCTAGGGAAAAAATTGGCATCCACTGGTGATTACACTCTAAGTCACAAGTCAAACGGTCCAACCCCCGTGTCTCTACGATGTTCTGATGCGGAGATATAAGGGTTTGTTTACACTGTTGCTAGGGTACTGTATTTGGTTGCTAGGGAAAAAATTGGCATCCACTAGTGATTACATGCCGAGTCACGAGTAAAACGGTCCAACCCCCGTGTCTCTACGATGTTCTGATGCAGAGATATAAGGCTTTGTTTACACTGTTGCTAGGGTACTGTATTTGGTTGCTAGGGAAAAAAATTGGCATCCACTAGTGATTACATGCCGAGTCACGAGTAAAACGGTCCAACCCCCGTGTCTCTACGATGTTCTGATGCTGAGTTATAAGGCTTTGTTTACACTGTTGCTAGGGTACTGTATTTGGTTGCTAGGGAAAAAATTGGCATCCACTAGTGATTACATGCCGATTCACGGGTAAAACGGTCCAACCCCCGTGTCTCTACGATGTTCTGATGCGGAGATATAAGGCTTTGTTTACACTGTTGCTAGGGTACTGTATTTGGTTGCTAGGGAAAAAATTGGCATCCACTAGTGATTACACTCCGAGTCACGAGTCAAACGGTCAAACCCCCGTGTCTCTACGATGTTCTGATGCGGAGATATAAGGCTTTGTTTACTCTGTTGCTAGGGTACTGTATTTGGTTGCTAGGGAAAAAATTGGCATCCACTAGTGATTACACTCCGAGATACGAGTCAAACGGTCCAACCCCCGTGTCTCTGCGATGTTCTGATGTGGAGATAAAAGGCTTTGTTTACTCTGTTGCTGGGGTAATGTATTTGGTTGCTAGGGAGAAAATTGGCATCCACTAGTGATTACACTCCGAGTCACGAGTCAAACGGTCCAAACCCCCGTGTCTCTACGATGTTCTGATGCGGAGATATAAGGGTTTGTTTACTCTGTTGCTAGGGTACTGTATTTGGTTGCTAGGGAAAAAATGGCATCCACTAGTGATTACCCTCCGAGTCATGAGTCAAACGGTCCAACCCCCGTGTCTCTACGATGTTCTGATGCGGAGATATAAGGCTTTGTTTACTCTGTTGCTAGGGTACTGTATTTGGTTGCTAAGGGAAAAAATGGCATCCACTAGTGATTACCCTCCGAGTCACGAGTCAAACGATCCAACCCCGTGTCTCTACGATGTTCTGATGCGGAGATATAAGGCTTTGTTTACTCTGTTGCTAGGGTACTGTATTTGGTTGCTAGGGGAAAAAATGGCATCCACTAGTGATTATCCTCCGAGTCACCAGTCAAACGGTCCAAACCCCGTGTCTCTACGATGTTCTGATGCGGAGATATAAGGCTTTGTTTACTCTGTTGCTAGGGTACTGTATTTGGTTGCTAGGGAAAAAAATGGCATCCACTAGTGATTACCCTCCGAGTCACGAGTCAAACGGTCCAACCCCCGTGTCTCTACGATGTTCTGATGCGGAGATATAAGGCTTTGTTTACTCTGTTGCTAGGGTACTGTATTTGGTTGCTAGGGAAAAAATTGGCATCCCATAATGATTACACTCTGAGTCACTAGTCAAACGGTCCAACCCCCGTGTCTCTACGATGTTCTGGTGCGGAGATATAAGGCTTTGTTTACTCTGTTGCTAGGGTACTGTATTTGGTTGCTAGGGAAAAAAATGGCATCCCATAATGATTACACTCCGAGTCACAAGTCAAAAGGTCCAACCCCCGTGTCTCTACGATGTTCTGGTGCGGAGATATAAGGCTTTGTTTACTCTGTTGCTAGTGTACTGTATTTGGTTGCTAGGGAAAAAATTGGCATCCCATAATGATTACACTCTGAGTCATGAGTAAAACGGTCCAACCCCCGTGTCTCTACGACATTGTAAAGCGAAGATATCCCATCTGGAACTTTTTTATTCCCTTATATGGGCATGTTTCCTGCCCCATTATAAGTCAATGGGAATTTTCGGGTGCCTCTTACACCCCAGGGGTACAACTTACACCCCAATGTCATGTATGTTCTTACATAGCCTACCACCCTCTTCAAATAATGTAACCCACATGTTTCTATGAAATCCTCACTCGTACCTATGACGCGTCAAAATTTTTCCAATGTTAAGTCTATGGGATTTTGCCCCATTGACTTTTCATTGGGCATTTTTGGGCACCTCTTACACCCCAGGGGTACAACTTACACCCCATTGTGATCCATGTTGTTACAGAGTCTACCACCCTCTTCAAATGTTGTAACCCACATGTTTCTACAAAATCCTTGAGCGGAGCTATGACTCGTCAAAGTTGGGCGCAATGTTAAGTCAATGGGATTTTTCGGGTGGTTTTTCGCCCCCCTTTCGGAAATCCTGC
The DNA here is from genome assembly GCF_030506205.2 of Paramisgurnus dabryanus. NCBI lineage: Eukaryota > Metazoa > Chordata > Actinopteri > Cypriniformes > Cobitidae > Paramisgurnus > Paramisgurnus dabryanus. The sequence goes on along the minus strand of NC_133340.1, from coordinate 49,343,011 downwards.
ACCCGATCCCTTATAAAAGTCATAGCAGACGTGTCCTCAATAAGCCGGTCATTTTGAGCCCTGTTTTATTGGTCTACGACAAACCGTGTGGGACGAGTTACGCGCCGAAAAAGTGTCCAGATATAAGAATAATAAATAAAGATATAAATAAATAATAAGTATGAGCAATAGTAATAGTGATGCCTTGCATAAATGCAAGCACCACTAATAATAATAATAAGTATGCAAGATAGTAATAGTGATGCTTTGCATAAATGCAAGCACCACTAATAATAAGTATGCAAGATAGTAATAGTGATGCTTTGCATAAATGCAAGCACCACTAATAATAATATCTTTGAGGAATAGTAATAGTGATGCTTTGCATAAATGCAAGCACCACTAATAATATCCCTGAGCAATAGTAATAGTGATGCTTTGCATAAATGCAAGCACCACTAATAATAATAATAATAAGTATGCAAGATAGTAATAGTGATGCTTTGCATAAATGCAAGCACCACTAATAATAATAATAATAAGTATGCAAGATAGTAATAGTGATGCTTTGCATAAATGCAAGCACCACTAATAAGATATAAGTTTAAAAGCAATAACAATATGTTGGCTTTTTCAAGCCAACATAATAATAAGTTTAAAAGCAATAACAGTATGTTGGCTTTTTCAAGCCAACATAATAATAATAAGTATGAGCAATAATAATAGTGATGCCTTGCATAAATGCAAGCACCACTAATAATAATAATAATAATAATAATAATAATAATAAGCTTAGATCGAAGAACAGTATGTTGGCTTTGTCAAGCCAACATAATAAGTATGCAAGATAGTAATAGTGATGCTTTGCATAAATGCAAGCACCACTAATAATAAGTATGGGGAATAATAATAGTGATGCCTTGCATAAATGCAAACACCACTAATAATAATAATAATAAGTATGCAAGATAGTAATAGTGATGCTTTGCATAAATGCAAGCACCACTAATAATAATAATAAGTATGCAAGATAGTAATAGTGATGCTTTGCATAAATGCAAGCACCACTAATAATAATAATAAGTATGCAAGATAGTAATAGTGATGCTTTGCATAAATGCAAGCACCACTAATAATAATAAATATGAGCAATAGTAATAGTGATGCCTTGCATAAATGCAAGCACCACTAATAAGTATGAGCAATAGTAATAGTGATGGCTTGCATAAATGCAAGCACCACTAATAATAATAATAAGTATGCAAGATAGTAATAGTGATGCTTTGCATAAATGCAAGCACCACTAATAAGTATGCAAGATAGTAATAGTGATGCTTTGCATAAATGCAAGCACCACTAATAATAATAATATCCCTGAGCAATAATAATAGTGATGCTTTGCATAAATGCAAGCACCACTAATAATAATAATAATAATAATAAGCTTAGATCGAAGAACAGTATGTTGGCTTTGTCAAGCCAACATAATAATACTAACAATTGCAAAAGGTGTCTCAGCACCTTCGGTGCTTGACCCCTAAATATAGCTGCAAGCAGCAATTGTGGGGTCAAGCACCTTCAGCGCAATGAGGACCCAAAGCACAGCAAAAACCACATGACGCAGCAAATGCACAAAGCGCAGAAAGCGCGCAATACAGAGCATATACAGACCCGAAGCAAAGCAAATGCAGAGCAGAACCACTGCAGTACGGAGCAACAACAGAAAAGATGGCAAAAATATAACACGTGTGGAAAACCACACAGGTCGAGAAGAACGTGTTAAAGTGAACACAAAAGGAAATCTCAATAAGTGAAAGTAAGAGCTGGGATTTGAACCCATGACCTCAGGTTCCCAAAGCATGGCACTAACCGCATGCGCCACTGAGTAAACGATTAAACCACTGAGTTGGTGTGTCCAAGCTATAGAATACAGCTTTACAGCTATAAACATTGATATCCAGCAATTACCAAAAGTGTAGAAATGACAAGAGAGAGCACAAATAACTGAAATACAATGTATAGTATGAAAATCACAAAACTTAAGTGAGAAAAAAAGTTAAGACAAAAAGCCACTGCACATAGGATTCGAACCCATGAACTCAGGTTTTCAAAGCACGGCACTAACCACATGCACCATTGAGCAAACGATTTAACCACTGAGTTGGTGTGTTCAAGCTATAGAATAGAGATTTAGAGCTGTAAACATTGATATCCAGCAATTACCAAAAGTGCAGAAATGACAACAGAGAGCACAAATAACTGAAATACAAAAGTGAGAAAAAAGTTAAGACAAAATATCACTGCACATGGGATTCGACCCCATGACCTCAGAATCTCATGGCATGCGGTTAACTAGATGCGCAACACAGTTAACACAGCTCAAGGGGCAGCAAAAAAACATCTTAGGTGCTGCAAGGATTGACATATGCCAATCAACACAGATGCAGAACTGACAGTGCAGAGCAGAACTAAAAGAAATACAATGTATATGAGAGTCAAAAAGCTCAAGTGAGATTGAAGACAAGAAGATCATTCTGTATAGTAATGCTATACAATGTAATATACAGTCACATTAATTTAATAGTGATAGCGATTAGTTAGATACGACCTAAACCAGGCTAGCGCCTGACCACTGATACCAACATAGTTTTCTAGTCTATTAAGTAAGATTGTGTGATCTATTGTGTCAAAGGCTGCGCTAAGGTCTAGGAACATAAGGATTGAGATTTCACCACGATCGGATGTTAATAGGAGGTCATTTGTAACTCTAAGCAGCGCTGTCTCTGTGCTATGGTGGGGCCTGAATCCTGATTGGAACTTTTCATACATACTATTATTTGTCAAGAATGTGCGTAACTGGCTTGCCACTACCTTTTCTAATATTTTCGAAAGAAAAGGGAGATTTGAGATTGGTCAAAAGTTATTAAGCTCTCCCTGATCAAGCTGTGTTTTTTTAATCAGTGGTTTAATAACTGCTAGTTTGAAAGCTGTTGGAACGTATCCTATTTCTAGCGATGAGTTAAAGATATGTAGTACCGGGGTTGACACTACAGGTATGGTAGAGAAATTTTGAGTGTTTTATCTTACAGATTAGTATTATCTTTTATATGGTATGTTTCATGGTTAAGGTCTACATGAATTAAGTTTTAAGTTGTCTCTCTGTTGCTTGAACATGAATGTGTAGGTCCATAGCTGGGCCTGGAGGAGATAAGGTTGTCCTTGGTAAGGATAGCGAAATAGTTGTATGATGTGTTAGAGAACAAAGACACTGAGTTTTACCACCCATGGGAGGATTTATGTAACAGCTTGGAATGTTATAGAGATAAAGTCACAGCATCACCAGGTTGTCATGAGTTATGAGAAGGAGCTAAGGGGCCTAAAGGCAGGAGTCTGCTGAGCATTGGGATAGTACAGAGTGAAAGATAGGCAGGGCTACTGGACCACTATTGGACCACTATATAATATACTGAAAAACTCAGAACGGGGTCATTGTTATTATCATTTTACCAGGTGTACACCCTATGACCAGTATTGTGTTTCAAGCTGTCTGATACAATTCTTTAATAAAATACTTTGAAGAGAATTTTACATCTCAACCGTCTCTGATTCTCCTGAAAAAATCCACGACATTTTGGCGCTGCGGAGCAGGGTTACAAGAGAGACCATTGGACAACCGAGTGGGATCGTTCAGAGGCTGTTCACGGTCGAGGGGAGATGTTCTCCATCCTGAGTCGATTGTTTCTTCTTTGTGGGTGTTAAACTGCTAAGGCTGGCCAGCCGCTTGCTTCTTAAATTAAGGTAAGCAAAGCGTTATAGCATTTTTTCACCTGCATTGATGGGATTTTTGACTCTGTTTGGAAAACACAGACAGCCCGGCGTTTTCATTTGAATTCCTGAATTCTCTCTGTAACTCATAAATTAACTAGTATTGCGATTAATGAGAAGGGACTTGTGGATGATATTACAAGATAAATTATAAAGGTGTACTCTTATCTGAGGGTCAAGAGGACCCAGCTGTGAAACAGTTGATGGAAATTAATATTAACATAGCCAAGAGGGCGTTGACTGTTAATAGCCAAGAGGGCATTTAATTATACTAAATTTTGCTGATTTTATGGACTCAAACTAAAACTTAAATTTTGAAACTACATTTTGTAAAGCCAGTGGGCTGATTTAAATAAGAGTATCTGAGATGAGTACGGATATATCTTTTTAAAGGAAAGAAAACCAGTGGGTTTGATTGTTAGTTGTTTTTTGATGTAACTGGTTAAGTTATGAAACAAAAGTGAGATAAGAGAGAGATTTTTGTTGAGGGAGAACCAGTGGGTTGCTTAAATGAGTATTTGAGAGTAATTTATCGATGAACTTTGATACTATAAATTGCTCTATGAAACAAATATGAAGAGTTTGCATAGTTTGTGTACCAAGGTGCTTAGAATGTGCAAACGAGGGTGAGCGAGAGAGTCTGGAGTGAGGGAAAAACCAGTGGGTTGCTTGAGTGAGTGTTTATGAGTGCCTCTATCGATGAACTGTGATACTATAGAGAGCTCACTGATATGGACACAGTGTTCAAGGGTGCTTTATCGATGAACTTTGATACTATAAAGTATTCTTTGAGATGAACACAGTGTTTAAGGGTAATTTATCGATGAACTATGATACTATAAATTACTCTATCAAATAAACTCGTGAGAGACAAGGGAAAAAGCTTCTGTCCAACTTAAAGTTAAGAAATTGTTTATTAATTGTTGCATGGTAAGGACTTACCATAAGTGAATAGTTAAAAAAAAAGTCCCAAAAAAGGATTTCTGCATCTCATTCAACTCAAATGAAAATTTTGATTTTGAAAGTTAGGGGTAAGAGTTATCCTGTGTGGAAAATATTGTCCATGATTTAATGTCAGTTGTTACTGAAAACATTGAATTTTGGTGGAACCTGAAATCTTTATCTAATATTGAAAAGTCATTATTGAGTGTATTTGATTTAATAAAAGAAAGGTTAACAGAAGGAAGTTTAACAATTAAAACAGAAGACTCTGAGATCAATACAGTTACGTCTGCATATAAAATAGCCCAATTAATCAGAGAGATATTTTGTGTTAGTTTTAGTTGGCCTGAGATAAGAAGTTTTTCCAGTTGTAAGATTAATGTGTCAAAGAAAATTGTAGGATATAAAGAACTGAGCATTGTAAGTGCTAAGTTTAAATTTGAATCAAATCTTAAAAGTGGTTGTGTGACAAATAATGTGATAGGTGAAGAAGAGATCATTTACATACTTGTGGGACCCTTTGTGATTTATTCCAGTCGCCTAACTGGAACATTTTATAGTGCAGAGCAGTGCATTGACTTATTGTTAAATAAATAAAGTAAACAACCATTCAGTGTAACATGGAAGCAGCAACAAAAGAATTAGAGCGTGCTATCACTGTGGCCCCGGTAGATTGGTGTAACTTACAAGACAAAGGCTTTGATGGTAAAGCATTGGCTAAGTGGTGTAATGATCTAAAATGGTATACCAGAAGTAACAAATATAAGAAAGGAGAGCAACCTCCCTTTCAATGGCCAGAACAGGGAACATGGAATAAAGAAAAAACAAAGAGTATGAAAATTTGGATGACTAATTACATAGCTAATCAGGAGTTGAAAGCAAAGAAGGATGGAAAGAAAGAAAAGAGGAAAGCTTTGTTAGATGGAATGGAATTGTGGGAAAAAGCTAGAGGTTGCTGGAGTAAGGAAGCTGAAAGAGTGATGGCTGATAGAGAAGAGGTCAAAGCTCGAGAGATGGCAAAGCAAAACGAAAGTACAGAAAAGACAAGATTGCTAGAACAACCATTAGACACTGAAAACCAATTACCTGTGGTAACTACAATAGTTAAGCCACCGCCCCCCTTTGCACCGTCCACTGCCTCTGCCTCCATCAATCCATGCCCTCCATCTACCACACACACAAACTGCCCTCCCTTCACTACTTTCTCTGAGAGTGGCCCTCCCTTTACAGCTCTCACTCCAGCCCCAACCACTCCTGTTGCTTCACCAAATGCTAGCACACTGTATCCAGTTATTAAAGGAACTATGCAGCTTAAAGGGGAATTAGAAGTTGAGGGAAATGTGGAACTGTATGCTGAGATGCATAGAGGCAAGGAAGGATCATTCAGTGAACAAAGTCAGGCAGAAGGAGGAGCTAGTCAGTATACCAGGACTCAGTTAGAACATCTGGACCGAATAATTGAACAGAGAGCAAAGGAAATAACAGAATTATCTAAAGAGGTGAAGTCTTTGGGTTTAGCAGGGCTATCACAGGACAGAGAGCTTAGTAAAAGATTACAAGAGGAAGAAAGGATGATTTTGGAGCAAGAAAGGCAGGATAGAGAGAGAGCAAAAGAAAGGGTGCTTAAGCAACAAAAGGTAAGGGCAGTGCCTGCTATGGAACAGAGAAAGCGAGAAACTGACGACTGGCTAAATATGAAAATGACACAAGAGTACCCAGCCTCTAAAGGTGGTATAGATATGACAAAAATGTCAGGACCTGATGGATTAAGAACTTACAGAGCTAAGATGTTGGTAGAGGAGAGAAACAGAGATATGGAGTATAGGGACACATTAGCTTTAGACTTTGACCCAATAGAGGACAGATCCCCATTATTGAAAAGTACCCCTAGAGGTGGAATGAATGAGCCAGGTGTGAGTGTATTTCCAATGCGTATTGAAGGAAAAACAGCTGTGTATGTTCCATGGGCTCATGGAGATTTAGAGACTATAATAAACTTATTGCCAAGTTTAATAGACGGTGCTGGTCCCTGGATTGCTGCGTTGGAGAAAGAGACGCAAGGTACAAGATTGGCGGTGGGTGACATAAAAGCCTTACTGGCAAAAATTACTAGTTTAAGAGAAATGGAGGATGTGTTGTGGTTAGCAGGTATGGGACAGAGTGTGGTTTCATCTGATTTTGACGGCCAGGCTATTGACTGTTACAGAGGCAGACTTTGGGGTGCCTTGAGAACTGAGTTTCCTGTTAAGTTTGACAGCACCAAACTGACCCCCGCTGCACTGGGTCAGGAGGACTGTGCACTGTGGATTGCTAAAAACATGCAAACTTGGAGAGGGCAGGGGCTGAGAAAAGATCCCACTGACTCAAGAGACTTTGAAACCAGACTTTTCAGAAAGGAACTGCTGGACGCACTGCCAGTGTCTGTGCAAAACAAACTGAGTGACACCCCAGGGCTAGATGCAATGCCACACAGCCAGTGGGTTGAGACCCTAAAACACCATGCTTCTAAACACCAGAAACACGAAAGAGACTTAGAGCAACAAGCTAAAGAGACTATACGAAAGCTGGCTCAAGTTAGTCTGGAGGAAAAGAAAAGACACAAAGACATTAGTAACGACCCCAGGGGAACCTATGTAGTGGGATGGGCAGGGTCATATGAGTCAGCGAGCCACTCTCAGGGCGAAATGGTTGCAACACACCCTCCTAATAAGTCTGAACAGGTAGCTGATCTGCCAAAACAAGCTGCGGATCAAACCCAAAATCGGAACCTATGGCAGCATCCCCAGGGCGCAGCCCTGTCTAAACCAGTAGTTGTGAATGTAATGGCACCTAGTGGACAGAGTAGAGGAATTAATTTTTGAAGATGGCCAAGAGGCAGAGGAAGGGGATATTTTCAGAACAGGGCATCCGCTGATCTGGGTCCATATTTCGGGCAAAACAATGTTTGCTGGGGATGTGGGGAGAATACTTAGGCTAGGCGTGACTGTCCAACAAACCCATGGAAGCAATAGGGGTGTTCGGAGGATCCCATTAACCAACAGGTAGCATTATCCGAAAATGCTTGGGAAGAACCTAAATTAACATGCATTATTAATGGAGTAAAAATTGAATGTTTAATTGACACTGGAGCTACATGTAGCTCAATTGATCCAAAATTGGTACCTGGGGTTGTTGCATCACAATCATCTGTTAGAACAATAGGATTCTCTGGAAAACCTATGAAAATGTGTCTGTCAGAACCAATTACGGTTCAGATAGAAGAGAAAACTGTTGTAAATCAATTTCTGATGGCACCTCAGGTTCCGATCACATTAATTGGAAGGAAAATTTTGTGTAAATTAGATGTTACCATCAAAACCAAAACACAGGGATTAATGTTGCAGTGTCTAACCAAGATAAATAAACAGGAGCTAACCCTTTTAGTTAGACCAGAAGTATATTGGATAGGGAAATTGGAAAAAAATGATGGCATGGTGCATTATTTTGGGGGAATATGGCGTGAAAATGGGTTTAAGCGAAGTAATGGCTACCCAATTAAACATCTTACAGAGATAACAAAGCTATTTGAGGGAATACAAAAACCAGCTAAAGTAAATGTAATTAAGTGTGAAGCACAAACAAAAGGAGACTAATTTTATGAAAAAGGAAATTAAAAAGCAGATGAGGAAGCAAAATTAGGCGCGGCAAAACCAGAGCGAGCTGAAACCATGACCATGGTAGTGACAAGGTCAGGTAATAAGACTGACAGTAAACAGGTGAATATTTCCGCAGACGTAACTGTAGATGAAATCAGAGACATGCAAAATACAGCGTCACAAATTGAAAAGATGGAGTGGCAAAGCAGAGGTGTTGTCAATGTAAAAGGTTTGTGGAGAACAGAGCAACAACAATTAGTAATACCATCTAGAATGGAGAAAATGGTGATGATGAACGCGCATGGTAGTGAACATTGCACGAGGGGGGAGATGGTAGATAAGATTTTGAGACAACAGGGTTTCTGGTTTATCAATATGCAAAACAAGATAAGCCAATTTTTGTCAGAGTGTGACATATGTATGAAAAGAAATGTCAAACCAGCAGTACACCCAATGCGTCTGTTTCCAAGTGTGGAAGGACCATTTGTGCGTCTAGTGATGGATTTTGTAGATATGATCCACCCAATTAAGGAGAAAATGTTTTAAATTTTTGAGATGGACAGAAGCTTCAATCCAGTGTGAACGCAGAGTGCGCAAGCAGTGGCTGGAGCACTTAAAGGGACACTACACCTATTTGCATTAAGCTTTGTATAGTTAGAACCCCAGTCATGTTTTTGAATGGTCATGCATCATTTCCTCAGTTGCTGCTGAGACAGGAGAAATACAGATTTTTGTGTTGCACTTCCTTCTTTCAATGATGTAAAAATCATCATTTTGCATCATTGAAAGAAGGAAGTGCAATATTTTTGTTGAGGGGTGAGACTACAAACACCCCTTTTCTCGGTCAAATAGGCACCAAATTCTAAATGTATGTTACATTTCGACTACAAATATGACACACTTTTAATAAAGATTAATGTTTCTACGGGTGAAATGCTCCTTTAAGAGGGAAGTGGTCGTAAGATTTGCGCTTTCCAAGGTATTACAGTCAGATAATGGACCAGGATTTCAGGCCAACCTGTTGAGAAAAGCACTTGCTAGGGTAGGAATAACCCAAAAATTTGGATCAGTGTATCATCCACAGTCTCAAGGGGCGGTTGAGAGGTGTAATGGTTTAATTAAATCAAAAATAGCCAAAATCTGTGCACAGACTAAACTAAATTGGGTTTAGGCCTTACCAATAGCGCTCATCATGGCCATAAGATCTAGTACTAACAGGGAAACACGTTTATCCCCTCATGAATTGGTAACAGAAACACCAATGTTCAAAGCTAATCAAAATGAAATGAATTTGGAGCATGAGGAGGATCTAAAAAATTATTTGAATATTAATGAATATAAAATATGAATATATTAATGAATATTAATGAATATATTGCTGAACTAATGAGAAACCATAAAGCTATTTTACAGATTAAAAGCAGGCACAAAGAGACACCTGGTGACGAGACTGCAACACCTTTTTCTGTAGAAACCTGGTATGGGGGTAATTTGATGCCAATATTATTGAAAATGGACAGAGTAAAAGTCACAAATAGATATTACAACTTGTAAACACAAAACGCAATCTACAAATAGATTAAAAATCCACAAACACAGTCCTCGTGATCCGCAAATGTAAAACAAGATCTACGAATCGTCTTTGTGATCCACAAATATAAAACATGATTTACAAAAAGAAATCAGTGACTTGTACTTGAAAACCAGAATTTGAATGAATGTAAAGTGACTTCTTTGCAGATGAATATCATTTTCTATTTGTAGATTGTGTCACATTTGTTTTCAGAATTCTGACACTATTGTTTCGCTTTGGTGACAAAATAATGCCATAATCGTTGAAAATGAAGAAACTACAATTTGTAAACACGAAACAAATCTGCAAATAGGTTCCAAATCTGCAAACAAACTCCTCATGATCCGCAAATGTAAAACGAGATATACAAATATATAAAAATCCACAAACAGACTCTTCATGACATACAAATATAAAATGTGATTTACAAATAGATTTAAAATCCGCAAACCAACTCTTTATGATTCACAAATAGAAATCATCGACTTGTACTTGACAAACAGAATTTAAATGAATGCAAAGTGATTTGTCTGCGCATGAGGGTCATTATTTGTTTGTAGATTGTGTTGCATTTGTTTTCAGAATTTTGGCACAACTGTTTCGCTGTTTTCCATTAAAAAAATCTACAAATGCTCTCCTCACAATTTGCAAACAAACACAGTCTAACTTGTATTTTCCAACCATTGTAAAAAGACATTCTTACACATTCTGTGCAAAGTTCAGCATGCAAGTGTTGAATCTGTGTTTGCAAATCACAGCGCATTCACGAATCCTTCTGCACAAGTCTACAGATCTTTTTGGCACTATCTTTCCGCAGAGTTTGTCACTACGATCCACGCGTGTAGTCAGCCAATCAGGGGTATTGCTTCAAAGTAATGCCACGCCCCTCAATAAGCTCTTTTCAAAATAAAAGCTGGGCTCACTGCCATTTACCGTTGCCGGTGTTACAGCGCTGAAAGGCGGCCAGACCGCGTTATCGATATTATATTAATGATATTAAAGCATTTATGTATAGCATGGCAAATATGTAGCATTAACGTGAACTAGAACAACCCCTCGTTTAAGTTATTATCAGTGCCTGACAATTCAGCCGAGGTCATTAAATCGTTAAAAACACTGCATGAAGCGGTTTTATCCTTAAAACATCAGTGTCTCTTCAACGAACATTTGCCGAGCGTCAGCGAGCCAGCTGGATGGAGTGGAGCTGCTAAGGTGACGCAGCTAAAATAAAGCAAGCGGGTGCCACGATATTATTGGATGTAACTTGCCGCAATTAACAAAAACATGAGCCTTATTTGACAGCAGCACTAATTGAACTATTTGACCATATGCATTTGATATACATACCGTGACCGGAATGCACTTACAAATCGCGCTGTTATTAGAAACATTAACTGTTTCCAGACTGAGCATGGAGACAAAGCACAAGCCGTTTATAGAAGCAGCTGCCTGTCAGCGTGTACGGAATGAAGTCAAAACGGTCTCGGTTTTTAGACCGGCAGTCTGCCTGTGCCATTCCACCCTAATCCGAACTGCAAATTACATGTTAATATTATATCCACCATTTACAATCCTTCCTTTAAGGTCTGTTCTGCTTTTAACAGCTCAAAGCTATTACTCTCTGTAGCTTTCGAGTCCGTTGTAGGCTACAGGTAAATTTTGCAGTTGTTTTAGTTAACTTTGCAGAGCATTTTATTGTCGGAAATGGTCCTGGGCTGGGTTTTCCTATAACGATTGAACTTAGCACTCAAGAGCGCTTTCTACAAGGTAAAACGATCGCTCGCAGCTGGGTTTTAAGTGCTACTAACGAGTCGCTATCCCTTTGTCAAGTGCTGAAATGTCACTTACTGAATGACTCGTAATTGTAGCAGAAGCTTGTTTAGGCTAATGATCTTCAGCCGATGTGCACTAATATTTTTTAAAATATTATTAATTATTTTTCAATGACTTATTAAATGTTTTAATAATTTGTGCATCATGAAATATTCTTTTTTCATATTTAGTTAGGACTCGTCCCACTGCGCAATGCCTTCTGCATTTTATAATATAGTTTAGATTATTCTTTTTATTTGTTGTTTATTATCTATGTTTATTTATTATTAAGGATTATTGCATTGTACCGTAAATATTTATTTGGTTTCTTTAATCAGATGCCATACCCTTCAAAAAAATATTTTTTTTACTGTAGCCTAGATGAATTATAGCAGCAATTGGTAGGAACCATTTATCAATTTGCTAGTACCAACTTTTACCAAAATTGTACCAAATACGTTTTCCTTCTTAATTAATTTATGTTTAGTCATTTAAATTTCATTTCTCGTTTGAATTTTAAATATATTATATTAAAGTAATTTAAACAAATAAACAAAGAAAAAAAAAAACAATAAATAAATATAGCCTACATTTAAAACATTACATTATCGTTATTGCAGGAGTGCAATTTGCTGGTTGTCCTGCAGGTGACCTTGTAACACTGCTGTCTTACGATGCACTTATAAATTAACGATTACTCCAGAGCACTCGTAGATCTACGATGATTTTCGAGTGCTACTTAAGCTACAAAGCTTTTGGGAAACGGCCCATAATTCTATGATGAATTTACTAAATAATGTGTTAATCTAGAATTACTCACATTTTTGCATTATTTGTACTCAAAAATAGTTTTTGTTTTAACCTATTTTTTTATATAATTGACTAATTTTATTTAGTTAAATTTACTAAGCCACAAAACATTTTTTACAGTGTAAAATAAGAAAAACGAAGTAGGTAAAACCGCATACCCAGCTAGACACTCAAATCGAGCTAGGCACTCAAATCGAGTCAAAACAGTCTTGGCTTTTAGACCCGCAGTCTGCAATCCACCCTAACCCGGACTGCAGGTGACATGTTAAAATTATTCCACCCGTTACATCAAATCAGTAGTGGTTCAAGCATATGTGCCGAACCCCCCCTCCCCTTCATTGTCCCCCAACCCTACCACCAGTGAATAAATAAATACATTAAATAAAAACAAGCACTTTAAACAAAAAGCACACAGAATTCTTTTTTTGGTTTTTAACTGAATTCTAAACACTAAAGTAGGGTTAATCCCTAGTCCTCCCCTCGCGAGTTGTTTTTTGTTCAGGGCCTAAATGTGCATTGAAATATAGTTGAATGTATTTCATAAAATTAATAAAAGATATACAATTATAAATTATTGTTGAATTATCCCTTTTTCCAAGTCATTATGCACAATGTATCAAACTTTGAAAATGAAACAAAAACATTAACTTAAAAGTCCTTTTAAAAGCAGTAGTTATTAATGACATAACTGCACAGCAAAATCACTGGTGTTAAAATAACACCCAGGGTGTCAAATTTAACACTGGAAAAGTGTGTATATGTGTCCACACTACACTGTGTTAATTTAGTCAAAAGTGTAGTGTTAATTTAACAACACTCATTATATGTTAATTTAACACTCAATATTGTTAAATTTTACACTTTGTTCAACACTATTCATTGTTGTTTCCACACTACACTGGTGTTGGCACAGAAATACAGTGTTAAAAATTAACACTCCTAATTTAAAGTCAACACCGGTGTAATGTGAATTCAACAATGTTAAGTGTTAAAATACTGATTAATAGCCACTTTTGTTGCTAATGGGTTGTTTCTATAAAAGACAAATGACAAGAAATATTGCAAAACCTCTTTTTATTAAAGTACATCACATTTAATATTTACATTGATACACACAACACTTTGCATTTAACACTGCTTATTTAAATACCTCAGCTACAATTAGAAACAGAATACAGTATGGAATAATGAAAGTTATCTTAAACCACAGCGCAGTGACATGAAAACCACTTATTATAAGGTCTTTAATAAATCAAATGAGAGTTAAAAAAAATTAGCCACCCTACTCAAAACTTGAACATTCAAATACACTGCAATTACCTTACTGGCAGGCAGAAATGCTTATCCTTCACAATACTAAAGATTTTTCCATAACAAAACAGACATTTCAATTCAAAAGACGTTTCATTTTTCTTAAATACGTTCCAACCTGGTATTTAGTTCTGTAGTTGTTTTACTCATGTAGTGGAAGGCTGCATCAGTGGTCTTCATCATGGAGGGAATGGCTTTTTGGTCCAGAATGATGCAAAAATTCTGGATGCAACTTCTGTTCCCAACGCAGTGCAGGCAGGGCTGTGCTGATTCATCCCCCTCAAAGCATGGATTGATGCTCATCACCTAAGTGTTTTAAAAGAGTGTATTTGATGAATGTATTTGATGTGTATTTATGAACTTGTATGTATTTACATGGGGTGAACAATGCAAGCAAACTAACTGCTGAATAAATAACTAGAACAAAATACTAAAAAACTTACACAGCACAATCAGTAGCTTCAGTTGCACATTGACCCTCTTTCTTCTTTCTTCCTTTCACAAATGAAAGGCAAGAGGTGAATGAGCCAGGGAAGAGCTGCCACATCACTGTCCCGTCCTAGCAAAACGGAATTTAAACACCATGAGTATACAGTTAAACTTTAAAACCGTAAAAGTAGCAAACCCATGTACACTTACCATATTTAAACTCCTGTTGACCAGACAGAGGGTCATCCATATTGTTGTATGTTGGCTATTTTGCAATACATCACCTCAGCATATTTCTGCAGATTTTCAAAGACAAAAAGAGTCAAGAAAATACCAAAAAGGGTGCAGTTTTAACCGTTATTTGAATCAAAATCATCTCAGTATAATAAATCATGTTAGAGACAGTGTACAGTACAAATGTAATGTGTGTACTCACATAACTAGTTGGTAAGCTCTTATCCTCCAAACTGGGTTAAGGAACAACAGTTCCAGAATTCATGGGTATGCCGTATTCAAATATAGTCTGGTAGGGTCCTATCACAAAAAAAGACAATAAAGACTCTGAAAACTCAACATTCTTTTTATATTAAAAACAGCACTCAAGACAATATGAATCTTCATTTATACATTTTCAAAATAGTAATCAATTTGATTGCTATTTAATATGATATCAATAGCAAAACGATGTATGAGAAGATAATATATTTTTATTAAAGTTGGCAGCAGGTCATGTGAGTTTCTTTCCAGATTAATAATAATAATAATAATAATAATAAGTACAAAACTACATATACTTAAAAGATTGGTCAACTGTTCAGTTATGTCAAATAAAATGATTTATATGTATAAATATATAAACTTACCTTCTGTAATGAATTTATATAAGTATTAGCAGTCGTTTCTCATTGGAAGTCATCCATGTCAGGTCTTCTTTAATAAACTGCCCTAAAAACAGCATCTCTTTTGAATGATTTGAAGCACTCAGTGTGAACTTTCACCAAACTAGCATCTATAATGACAGAAAAAAACAAATGTTCGCCATACACGTTTTACACTTCCGTATGTATTTGCCATTTGCAGCTGTCTGACATAGCGCCACGAAAAGCTTACAACAATGCATCCAATCCAGCAATCTGTGCATACAAATGATGATATATTGTGAGGTTTTGGTCAAATTAATTGTTGGTATGGCGATATTTCCCCTGTTTGCATACATCTTAGAAAAACACATGACGATGCGGTTGCGGTTTTCTCCGTGTTTTTCAGTAATTTGAATAATTAACCGATATCCGTGCACTCACGTGCATGTAAACGACCTCGTTAACTCACGGTATCTAGCCTATATGATAACCTTATAACGAGCATCATATGGTGAATAAACGAGCTTTCATTTAACTTAATTTCATACCTTCAATTTGTAGTGCATGTCGCGTTTTATCATGGTTCAATTCGTTCATATCTCCTGTTAATATTATCCTTCTTGGTTAAAACTTTTAGCTAGCAGTTTAACTTTATACTAAACTAACAAGGGAACAACACAACACAAGGTAGCTCTGATTAAACTGAACCAAATAACGAACAAAGGGGAAATAAAATGGGAAAAATATCTTATTTAGGTTTTTTGGCATATGGCTGCGTAGAGTCAGACAGAGAAATAACAGTTTAATTTAGCTAAACCATGTGAATATTATGAGACTGATTTACCTGATCTCTTCAGTCCTCCTCTGAAAGAAAATGGCGGTAAAATCCCTGACAGGATATGTTTAGTGGAGGCGTGGCTTGATTTACACCACTCAGAGTGAAATCTGATAACACCCTTGTTTAACACTGACACTGTTGTGGATATAACACTGGCCTAGCAATGGCAGTGTTATTTTATTACCAGATAGTGTTAAAACAGCATCAACACTGTGTATTTAACACCATCCCTGAAAATTTAACACTGGTGATTTTGCTGTGTGTATATACTGTACATTGTATATTTTGCACGTTTCTCATACTCTTTTTAATCCTGCTTGACTGAAGGCTTCCGTTAGAACGTTTCTCGTTTGTCGTAAGGTTTTTGTACATTAAAGCTGATGAGTTTCTCCCGCGGACTTTTCCCCCTCGCGCTCGGGCACGCTGTCTGCACATTAAAGCTGTAGAGTTTCTCTCGCGGACTTTTCCCCCTCGGGCACGCTGTATATGAACTTGAACGCACCGCCTAAAGTCGAGGGCAGGGCGCACACTTCTAGTTCTAAACAGGTTAACTGAAAGCACAATGACATTAAATGAGGTGACGCCTATTTCGTTTTTTTTTTCGCAGACGCGCACAGCTCCAGTCAGGACATATTAGCCAGTTTTGTATATCAGTAGGTTCCAAACTATTGCAACCCCATACGTATTTACAAGACCTACATTTTTTTATAGAAATATAGGGGAAAACACATTTGTTCCCTTTTAGTAGTTTTTTAACAAGTTTACTTAAATAATATTAAAATATAGGGCTGCACAATTATGGCAAAATCATAATTGTTTAGGCTACTGTATTTGCACTGAATTGGAAATGATATATTAGAAAAATACAATGAATTTTCAAGGCTGCAGAGAACAGTATAGCAGATATGGCTACTGAGGATTTAATTATATTATTTTAATAGTCAGCGAGTCCCACTCCGGTCCTCATTTTGAGTGTCTAGCTGGGTGCACATTTTTACCGACTTTCTTTTTCTTATTTTGGTAAAAAATTAACAAGTTCTATTATGTAGCATACATTGATTTTTTTATAACAAATATGACTGACTTATTCATTGGCAAATGCAGAACAATGAGGAGAAAGCAAAGGTAGGCTACACGCCTTTCTCCCTTATATGATTAAAGGCTTAAATGTCATTTTTAAAACGAAAGCACATGCTTGTCAAATTTATGCTGGCTGGATAAATGCAGAATCAACAATATCTTAATTTTTTTTTCGATTTATTTGTTCGTATTCATTGACCCTTTTTTTCTTGTGCAAATTAGCACGATTGTCTTTTTCCTGTCACTCAGCACGAATTTCTATAGCCTATATTGTTTTCCATGAACACAAATACATATATCAAATACTGCCTGACGAAATTTTGTAACCGAGCCAGCATAAATTTGACAAGCATAAACAGTCCGCTTTCGGTTTAAATTTGTTTTTAAATTAAATACATTTTAAAATTACATTTAGCTTATGTTCCCCATGATTAATCTTCTCATCGCAAGGTAGAGGCGTGTCGCCTATGTTCTACATGTTCCTTGTTGTTCTGCATTTGCCAATAAATAAATAAATAGGCTACTTAGTTTGTTTAAAACTGTCATATTTGCTAGATAATAATAGCAAAATAACTTATTTATTTATCACTAAGGGAAGGTTCCTTCAACGCCACAGTCATAATTTTGATTAAATTCAGAATATGCCTGCCTATTCTACTTTTTGTAAAATGCAAAAGGGATTAAGTGAAAATAATTAATCAATACTTGATAAATGGATAATCAGTCCTGACTAGAGCTGTGTGCCAGTCACGTTCCAAACGAACAGGGCTGGGTTTCCCGATAACGATTAAACTTAGCACTTAAAGGGGGGGTTTAATGGTATTTCAAGCATTCTGACTTATTAACACAGTTATAGAGTTGTTTCCTCATGCTAAACGTAGGCAAAGTGTCAAAAATGCAGTTGGGCGTGTTTCAGAGTATTTCTGTGCCGAATGCACTTCGCCAGGGTTCGTACAAGTTTCGGCTAATTTTTTCCGATTACGGTTCTAACTGAGGTTTCAGGGGTTTTCGATACGTATCGCTTCTTTATATGGGCTTCCGCCAGAAAACTTCCCCCGGAAAACCCCGCCCAGCCGTCAGTCAGCGGGAGACGCTAGAGCTTGCTAACAGCTTATCACGCCACTCAGCTTTGTTTAATTTCAAAAGTCAACAATGGCACAACAAGAAGTGTGTTTTTGGATGTAAGGAGAAGACATCCAGCCTTATGGAAACAATGGATATAGTTTATTATCCGGATTAGCAGCGGAGTTTTGCGTGTGTGTTTGATGCGGTGGATTTTCATGACGAGTTACACGTGGTAAGTAAGACTTCTGTCTTATGTTGGAAATAGGCGCGTGTATATTATATAAATTACACGAACATGTAGTGAATCATAAGTTAAAACAGTGTTGTATAGTGTTGCATGACTCGTACTGGGAGTCTCGGTGGGCGCATCGTCATTTAAATCTCCCGTAAGCAGCACCACACTACCTGTTATCATTAACTCTTTTCCGTCACAGGCGTTGCTGGATTCCGGTGCGGAGGCGTGTCTTTTGGATGCTGGGTTGGCCAAGTCCTGGGGTATTCCACTCATCCCTCTCTCCTCTCCTTTGTCTGCCTGGACATTGAAGGGCCAGCATATGGCTGTGATCACGCACCGCACACCCCCTGTGAGTTTGTTTGTTTCTGGCAATCATCGTGAGGAGATCGAATTTTACATCTTAGAGGATTCACAATCGCCAGTCATTTTAGGTCATGACTGGCTATCCAAACATAATCCTCACGTTGATTGGCAGAACAATGTTGTGTTATCTTGGAAGTCTTCGTGTTATGTTTCTTGTCTTGGTCCTGCTCCTTCTCTTGTCTCTTGTTCTGTTCCGCAGGTTCCAGCTATCTATCTCTCAGGGGTCCCGGCGGAGTACTCGGATCTGTATCAGGTTTTCAGTAAGTCCCGGGCCACTTCTCTGCCTCCTCATCGGTCGTATGATTGCGAGATCAAACTACTTCCCAACACTTCTCCGCCTAAGGGTCGTATATTTTCCCTAGCTAAACCAGAAAGAGAGGCTATGGATAAATACATTAATGACGCTCTTAAAGCCGGTCTCATTCGCCGCTCCTCGTCTCCAGCTGGTGCTGGATTTTTCTTTGTAAAGAAGAAAGAAGGGTCTCTTCGTCCGTGCATTGATTATCGAGGGTTGAATGACATTACTGTTAAGAATAAGTACCCCTTGCCATTAATGTCATCAGCATTCGAATTATTACAGGGAGCGCGCGTATTTACCAAGCTAGATCTGCGCAACGCTTATCACTTGGTACGTATTAGAGAGGGCGATGAGTGGAAGACAGCCTTTAACACACCCTCAGGACACTGGGAATATTCCGTTCTGCCGTTCGGTCTTTGTAACGCTCCAGCTGTCTTCCAGACCATGGTCAATGAAGTGCTGGGTGACATGATTAACAGATTTGTCTTTGTGTATCTCGATGACATTCTCATCTTTTCTCCCTCCATGCAGATACACTCTCAGCACGTTCGCATGGTTTTACAATGGCTTTTAGAGAATCAGCTGTTCGTTAAGGCAGAGAAGTGCGAGTTCCACAGGAAGTCGGTTTCGTTTCTGGGTTTTGTTATTGCCGAGGGAGAGATTTGTCCCGATCCCGTTAAGGTTAAGACGGTTGCCGATTGGCCAGTACCCGACACTCGGAAGGAGCTTCAGCGATTTCTGGGGTTCGCCAATTTTTATCGGCGTTTCATCAGAAATTTTGGTCAGATCGCTGAACCCCTTACGGCTCTCACTTCACCTAATGTATGTTTCCGTTGGAATAGAGAGGCTCAGGAGGCCTTTGATGTGTTAAAAGTCCCGGTTCATCTCTGCACCTGTTCTCTCTATTCCCGACCCGGCTAAACAATTTATAGTGGAGGTGGATGCATCTGATGTCGGGGTAGGCGCCGTTTTATCACAGCGATTGTCTATTGATGGGAAAGTACATCCGTGTGCTTTTTTCTCTCACCGGTTAAACCCAGCAGAACGTAATTACGACATAGGTAATCGGGAGCTGTTGGCGGTTAGACTCGCTTTGGGTGAATGGCGTCACTGGTTGGAGGGAACCTCGGAGCCCTTTCTGGTCTGGACGGATCATAAGAATCTTGAATATATCCGTTCGGCCAGAAGACTAACATCTAGGCAGGCTCGTTGGGCACTCTTCTTTGATCGTTTCAACTTCACCCTCTCGTACCGGCCTGGCTCGAAAAATACCAAACCTGATGCTCTCTCCCGTCTGTTCGAAAAGTCCGATTCGGAGAGGACGGAGACCATTCTCCCGGAGGGGAGGGTGGTCGGCGCCCTCATATGGGGAATCGAACAGCGGGTGAGAGAGGCCGGCCGGGAGGGGGAAGTTCCGGAGGGGTGTCCAGCGGGTCGCCTATGGGTTCCTGAGCGGTTACGTTCCGATGTCATCCGGTGGGGTCACGAGTCCAAATTTGTCGGCCATCCAGGTATTCGGAGAACGTTGGCTGCCGTCCGTCAGCGTTTTTGGTGGCCTTCTATGTCCACTGACGTCAGACAGTTTGTACTAGCCTGTTCGGTTTGTGCTCGTAATAAAGCATCTAATTTACCACCCGCTGGTCTGCTTAAATCTTTGCCCGTGCCCTCCCGCCCCTGGTCTCATATAGCCCTTGATTTTGTCACTGGCTTACCCGCATCTAATGGTAACACTGTTGTTCTAACTGTGGTGGATCGTTTTTCGAAGGCGGTTCATTTCATTCCCCTGCCCAAGCTACCTTCTGCAAAAGAGATGGCTCAGGTTTTGATTAATCACGTCTTTCGGTTACATGGTATTCCGACAGATGTAGTGTCAGATAGGGGTCCTCAGTTCATCTCTCGTTTTTGGCAGGAGTTTTGTAGGCAAATTGGCGACACGGCCAGCTTGTCTTCTGGTTATCACCCGCAGACCAATGGGCAATGCGAACGGGCTAATCAGGATCTCGGTAGAACGCTCCGCTGTCTGTCGTCACAATATCCGAATTCCTGGTGCGATCAGCTCCCGTGGGTTGAGTATTCTCATAACTCTCTTCCCGTTACGTCTACCAATTTATCCCCGTTTGAACTCTCCATCGGTTATCAACCTCCCCTGTTTCCATCACAGGAGCCCGAGGCAGCGGTTCCGTCTGCGTTAGCTTTCGTACGCAGGTGCAGACGCACCTGGAGGAGAGCTAAGACACTGTTATTATCTAATTCCAGACGAACCAAAGCTGCAGCTGATCGTCATCGGCGACCTCCACCCCGTTACGTTTGTGGGCAAAAGGTATGGCTTTCTACCAAGGATCTGTCTCTCCGTGAGCCTTCTTGTAAGCTGGCTCCGAGATTCATTGGGCCATACAGTATTTCTAAGGTCATTAATCCGGTGACGATAAAGCTTAAGTTACCCCTTTCTCTTGGTCGGGTTCACCCTGTTTTTCATGTATCCAAGGTTAAACCTGTGATGTTTGCTCGCTATAACCCTCCTGTCTCTGCCCCTAATCCCCCCGCCCCTCGTCTAGTGGATGGTGCCCCTGTCTATACGGTTAAGAGGTTACTAGACTCCCGCCGCAGGGGCAGAGGATTTCAGTGTTTAGTGGATTGGGAAGGATACGGTCCTGATGAGAGGAGCTGGGTTCCGGATCGGGATTTGCTGGATCCTGGGCTGATCGAGGACCTCCGTCGGCGACAGGGTGAGTCTCCCAGTCCGTCTGGTGCCGGTCGTGGAGGGGGGGCTACTGTCATGACTGCTGGGTGATCGGTGGCTGTGTGATCTGTGTGTGTGTGTGTGTTGTTTACCTGTGGTGCCGGTTCCTCGTGTGTTCACTAACTCTGCCCCCTTGTTTCGGTAATTGTTCACCGGTGGTGTCTCGTTTACCCTTCCCTTTATATTGCACGTAGTCCTGTCCTTCGTTGCGCGCTCATTGTTTTATCACAGTCCTGCTGCCCTGCCTTGTCTTGTCAGTCGCTCTCTGTCTCCTCCTCTGTTACCCCAGGTTTGGTTTCGGCGTTCGGGGACTCGTCTTCACCCGGACCGCTCGCTTGTGGAGCACTGGATTATATTGACTTTGTTTGTCTCTCGGTACAGCTGGTTCGCTTCGTTTCTAGGCGGTATACCAGCTGTCTCCCTCTCTCTCTGGTTTGCATCATCACCCGTGAGTGGAGTACACTAATTTCCATTGTGGATTATATTGACTCTAACGACTGTTGTTTCTCGGAACCGCTGGTTCGCTTCGTTTTTAGGCGGTGACCAGTGGTTTCCGGGTGGCTCTTCTACATCAGGATTTCACAGTGGATTACCCGTCTGAGAACTTGGATTTTCCATCTTCGGGTGTGCGCCGTGTGCGCCGTGTGTAGGTCCATAGCTGGGCCTGGAGGAGATAAGGGTGTCCTTGGTAAGGATAGCGAAATAGTTGTATGATGTGTTAGAGAACAAAGACACTGAGTTTTACCACCCATGGGAGGATTTATGTACCAGCTTGGAATGTTATAGAGATAAAGTCACAGCATCACCAGGTTGTCATGAGTTATGAGAAGGAGCTAAGGGGCCTAAAGGCAGGAGTCTGCTGAGCATTGGGATAGTACAGAGTGAAAGAAAGGCAGGGCTACTGGACCACTATTGGACCACTATATAATATACTGAAAAACTCAGAACGGGGTCATTGTTATTATCATTTTACCAGGTGTAAACCCTATGACCAGTATTGTGTTTCAAGCTGTCTGATACAATTCTTTAATAAAATACTTTGAAGAGAATTTTACATCTCAACCGTCTCTGATTCTCCTGAAAAAATCCACAACACAGGGAATACCTCTTTAAGTAGTTTTGTGAGAACGGGGTCTAATATACAAGACGATGATTTGGATGATGTGTAAAGTTTAGAGAGCTCATCTATTGTAGTAGGTTTAAATGAATCAAGATGTTCATATGGTAATCTAGTGTTTAGTGAACTAATGGGTAGAGTGATGGCTGCTTGGGTAGCTACGATGTTTTCCCTAATAGCCGTAATTTTGTTAGAAAAGAAGTTCATGAAATCATTACTATTGTGTTGAAGTTTACTATTGGTTTCTGTTTGTTCTTTGTTTCTTGTCAGTTTCGCAACTGTGCTAAAGAGGAAACGAGGGTTGTTATGATTTTCTTTAATAAGCGTACTGAGATAGGTAGATCTGGCCATTTTTATAGCCTGTCTGTAGTGTTTAACACTCTCTTTCCATGCTGCACGCCATACCTCTAACTTTGTGCTTCTATAATTTCTTTCCATTTTTCTAGCTGCCTTTTTAAGGGCTGCGGTGTGATGGTCATACCATGGAGCTGGCGGTTTTTCTTTGATTTTCTTTTTTCGAATGGGAGCAACGGCATCCAGTGTGTTAGAACAGACATTGTTCAGGTTTTCTATTACAGTATCTAGATCGTCACAGTTATCTGCTACATGTTTCATTTGGGACAGGTCTGGAAGAGTGCTAATAAAGCTATCTTTAGTGGTGGAAATTATTGTTCTGGCTAGTCGGTAGCATGTTGTGGATTGAGTGATCCTATCTAAAAGTACATTGTATGACACAAGGTAATGGTCAGAAACTGCATCACTCTGAGGTGATATTTTGATGTCATTAATATTGAGTCCGAGTGACAGAATTAAGTCTAATGTGTGCTTACGAGCATGCGTGGGCCCTGACACGTTTTGTTTAATACCGAGAGAATTTAGAACATCCATAAACGCACGTCCTAATGCATCTTTTGGGTTATCCACATGAATATTAAAATCACCAACGATAAGAGCTTTATCTACAGTGACTACAAGCTCAGACAGGAAATCTGCTATTTCTTTAAGGAAATCTGCATGGTGGCCCAGAGGTCTATAGATTGTAGCTAAGACAAAAGAAAGCTGTTTGTTGTTACGATCAGTTATTTCCATATTTAATAACATAAGTTCAAATTATTTAAATTTTAGTTCAGATTTTTGGTTAACTTTAAAAAATGTTGTTGTATATTGTAGCTACACCACCCCCTCTTCCCTTTAATCGAGGTTCGTGTTTATAATAATAGTCTTTTGGGGTGGATTCGTTTAAACTAATGTAATCATCTGCTTTAAGCCAGGTTTCTGTTAAACAGAGTGCATCTAAGTTTTGGTCATTAATTATTTCATTAACAATAGGTTCTTTAATGGTAAGCGATCTAATGTTAAAGGCACACAAGGCAAGTCTGAGTATTATTTCTCTACTAGCTCCCCCTAGGGTCTGGGAGTAAATGCGTTCTATATCTAAGACTATACGAGACTAAAGGACACCGGGTCGGATACAGCGAACTTGCAAGTGGGGTATTCTTCCTACAGACGGTAGGGGCGGGCGAGAGAGTCTTCATTCGTCATGTAATGAGTCATTTAACCATATACCGACTTACGAAGATGATTTATTAACATAAAAATGCTGCCTTGTGTCCCTTTAAGAAGGCCGAATTTTAACATTCGAGGTTCATCTGTTAATGTATTGTTTTCTAATTTTATGTTAATCAGATTTGTACGTGATGTGGCAGGCGGTGCTCTGTATTTGTTTGTTCGGGGAACAGATACAGTTGAAATGTGTTGATATTCTGGTAAGATCGACTCGAAGTGCTGGAATCCAATTCAATTCAATTCAATGAACTTTATTTATCCGTTAGGAACTTCATTTGTTTTGAGCATCAGTGCATGTACAATCCCACAACTCAGCATGATCCCCATGATCCAACACACAGACACAGACACACAAACATATAGGCAAACAGTAAATAGTTACCAGTAAATAGCAGCATAAATATAAGTAGTGACCAAAGCTTGTAAAATACAGTAAATAAATACATGATAAGTAAGCATTAAAAATAGTAAGCATTAGGCATTAAAAAAATAAAAAAATAAATAAATAAAGAAAGAAACAGCTAAAATATGAAATGTATCATTCATCATTGATTCATAATTCTAATAGATGTAGGCACAAAACTTGTCATGGCTCTCTTGGTTCTGAATACAAGTGATCTATATCTCTGGCCTGAAGGTAAAAGACAGTAGTGACTATGCAGTGTGTGAGTAGCATCTGAGGCTATTTGTGTACCTTTTGCTTTAGTCCTCCTAATAAATACTAATAAGTGGTTCCTGCACCTGTCCAATTATTTTACTGCTTAGTGTTATTACTCTGTTTAGTGTATTACATTGAATGTTAGATAATGATCCAAACCAAGCTGATATATTAAAAGTTATTATAGACTCAATAAAACATTTATAAAAAGCTATCAGCACTGACTGATGAACTTGAAGTTTACGTACTGTAGCTTCCTCAGGAAAAAGAGTCGCTGCTGACACTTAGAAAAAATGTTCTCACTGTTCAATTTGAATGAAAGTTTATGATCAAGTATTGTCCCAAGGTATCTATATGATTCAACCCTTTCTATTGGCTGATTGTTGACTAACAAGGCGGGGATAATGGAGATATCCTTACAAAAGTCAACAACCATTTCCTTAGTTTTCAAAGCATTGAGACCCAGACAGTTCTGCTTACACCATACTGCGAAAGTGTCCATCTCAGTCTGCAACTCTCGTAATTAGGGCTGCAGCTATCGATTCTTTTTGTAATCGATTAAACTAGCACTGAATCGATCGATTAATTGAGTAATCGGATAATTTTTTTTGTGTGTTTTTAAACAACCAAAACAAATAATGCATAACGAAAATGACTTGGCTGTAAAATGTTCAAGCATTTGGCTTTTATTTCTAAAAAAAACAGAGGTATTTGGCTCCAAGAAATAAGCCTATTTATTTCAATTTTTTACCCATTTAGTGTTTATAAGTGCCAGTGCCAACAATTAAACACTTTAATTTATTAATATGCACAACTGGTTTCATGCTGTAATCTAGCCCTGACATCAAAGTAAATATCTGGTTTATGTACATTTCTACACCTGCAGCATTTACCATTAGGCTTTTAACATATAATATATCATTTCTGGGATGAGCCTATTTGCTATGGTAACAACCTGTGTGTATGCGCGCACTTGCACTTGTGTTTGTGTGTGTGCACGCGTTCTGTGCGTGAGGAAGAGTGACACCCCAGTCAGACGTTCAGTTGCTTCATTGCATTTTGGTACTGCAGAAATACATACATTACTTTTCAATAGAACGCTGCATTTGGTTTGCATCACTTGTATTGCGGTGCATTTTAGGTTAAGAATCCGTTCGAAAAATCACAACATCACGTCCCGCTGTATACAGTGAATGCATGCTGAAATTATTGTTGCGTGGCTACATAAAAGTTTAAGCATATGTGATGCATTGCGCGATCGGTCTGACTCGCATGAGAGAGAATAACTTCCTTATGCTAAACTCCAATAAGACAGAGATTATTATTATTGAACAGAATATGTCAGATTACAAGTTGCCCATATATGATTGCACTGTGGTGCCGTTTTTTGGTACACACACCTGTAGTGCATGCGTGTGTGTGAAGGGGTTCTTTTTTAATCTATACTGTCCTGCAATTGAACGTGAATACGTTTACTACTTAAAAACATCAAAGCTAAACATCATATCTAGTCAAACCGCATAACGACATCGCTACAAATACAGTATGGGATTAAAATCAACGGAAGCTACGTTACCTTGTTTCATCGACGCTTGGTGAAACAGCAGTGGATGTTTTCGGTTCAGATGCTGAATGTAATGATCCCAAACTTTAGACAGTCTCTCTCTGCCGTTTATGGACATATTCGCTCCGCCATCGCGCCAACTAAATTCAAAATGTACCACGCGCTATGATGTGCTTCCTGAACATTGAACAACGGTCCTTGTAAATCAGATCTCGGCGCGTGTAGTGCGCGTCATAGGAATTTAACGAGGCTTCGAGGCAGAATTTTTGCCTCAAGGAATTTTTTGAATCGAGTAAATCGAGTAACTCGATGAATCGTTTCAGCCCTACTCGTAATGAATTAGTGGTGTCCATAATCACAGTGTCGTCAGAATATTTAATGTATGTTATACCTGGATTATTGCTCCTACAGTCATTAGTATATAATGTGTACAAAACCGGTGAAATTACAGAGCCCTGTGGTGCACCGGTGGAAATTATCTTAGACGAGCTGAGGTGACCGTTGACTCTGACCCTTTGGTGTCTGTTTGTCAGAAATGATAAAGTCCATAAAATGAGGTGCGGGTTCACATCCATTTGAAGCAATTTTTTTCCCAGCAGGTGTGGTTGCACTGTATTAAAAGCACTCGAGAAATCCACAAAGACCAGTCTAATGAAGGACTTGGGCATTTCAAGATGGGAGTAGGTGCCATGTAGCAGTGTTAATACAGCATCATCTACACCTCTGTGCCGTTTGTATGCAAACTGAAGGGGGTCAATATGCAAGCTGACCTCCTCCTGAAGCTGGGATAGAACAAGTCTTTCAAAGCCTTTCATCACCAAGGATGTTAATGCCACCGGCCGATAGTCATTATTACAAGTGGGGTTTCTCTTTTTAGCTACTGGGCAGATGAATGAGGATTTCCAGGTTGCTGGTATTGAATGTTCTGAGAGAGAGCGGTTGAACAGATGACAGAGAACACCTGCCAGCTGACTGTAGCAGGTTTTTAGCAACCGACCACAGATCTGATCAGGTCCTGGTGCCTTATTGGGTTTCATATTCTTCAACATAAGTTCCACTTCCTCCTGCCGCAGCTCCAGGTTTGCGTGAAAAGATATCATAGGAGTGATCTCAGCTATTAGCTCCTTCCTCTCTTGAGAGTAATCAAACTG
The DNA here is from genome assembly GCF_030506205.2 of Paramisgurnus dabryanus. NCBI lineage: Eukaryota > Metazoa > Chordata > Actinopteri > Cypriniformes > Cobitidae > Paramisgurnus > Paramisgurnus dabryanus. The sequence continues at coordinate 49,315,160 of NC_133340.1, read as the reverse complement.
GTCAAACCTGGAGTAAAATTGGTTAAGGTCTTCTGCCATATTGATAGAGTCATTTGTCCTAGATAAGGCTGAATTGTTAATGGGGAGGCCAGCCAGTGTTTTAACACCTCGCCAGGCATCCCTGGCTTTGCCTTCCCGAAACAATTTCTCCACTCTCTCCTTGTAACCTTTCTTTGCTAATTTTATTTCCTTGTTCAGTCTATTTTGAATGAGTTTAGACTGAATTCTATTTCCTGAGTTAAATGTTATTTTCTTCTCATTAATAGTGGCTTTTAATGCTTTTGTAATCCAAGGTTTATTGTTAGAAAATACCTTCACAGTTTTTTGCGGGATAATCATATCCTCGCAGAATGTGATATAGCTGGTTACTACTTCAGTGGCTTCTTCTAAGCTGCTCCCTTCAGTCAACACCTCCCAGTCTGTGATATCAAAGCAACCCTTTAAAGACTCGACCGCATTATCGTCCCACTTTTTCACGAGCTTCTTGGTCACGCCTTCTCTCTGTAATTTCGTACGATAAGCAGGGATCAAATGGACCACATTATGATCTGCAGTGCTAAGAGGTGTTTTTTTATACGCTTTGTATGCATTCTTTACATTGCCATAACAGAGATCGATTGTTTTGTCGCCTCTAGTGGCACACGTCACATATTGTTGGTAGGTTGGAAGTGACTTATTTAGCCTGCATCCATTAAAATCCCCTAAAATAAGAACTGGGGAATCTGGGGATATAGATTCAATCTGTTGGACACGCGCCGCTATGGCCTCAGCCGCGCGTGTTACGTTGCTAGAGGGAGGGATGTAAACAAGCACTACAGCCAGCTGACCGAACTACCGAGGGAGATATTTAGGTCTGAATGACACAGCAAGCAGCTCTAAATCAGGTGTACAGCAGGAGTCTTTGACATCAGCAGTTCTGCTCCAGTCTTTATTAAAATATACGCACAGCCCACCCCCGTGTTTTTTCATGCTACTCACAGTATCCCGATCCAGTCTTAGCGAAGTGCCAAATCCATCCAGAGAGAGCTCAGAGTCCGCGATCGTTTCATCCAGCCAGGTTTCCGTGAGGCAAACCACGCTAGCCTCCCTGTATGCCCACTGGAATGATATGTTTGCCTGAAGTTCATCCAGTTTATTACGCAGGGAGCGAACATTGGCGAGTATGATGGAAGGTAATGGTGGGCTCCTCTGTGTACCGGTGAGCCTTTTCAGCCTTTGCTTCACTCCACCCCTCCTTCCTCGCTTCCTCGCGGGAGATATCCGACGATGGTCACGGCCCAGGCCGCGTTGTCCCGATATTAACTCTCCCCAGTTGTCCAAGTTCGGTGCTGTATAATCCATATTCCGAAGAAGCAGCAGATCATCCCGATTATACCGCAAAATATTGCCCCCATACCTCCGTGGTAATGCCATTAGCAGTTCAGCTGCCCAAAGCAGCAACAGCAGCAACAACAGCAAAATCAGCTCACGCATCCTCATCATAAAAAAGTGTAGTTAACAAGCTTTGAAGTCTCTATAATAATATCCAGAAAGGCAGACATCCATGGAAACCGTAATGCTGCTAATTTAAACAAACACTTGCACTCAGGAACACCAAAAACAAAAATTCAACACACAGTACAAACGCACAACGCTCTCCACCTGTCGCCATTACAGCGCCATTTGTTTGCTTCATATGTGATCTTGACATATCATGCCAGCTAACAGACGGACGGTTAAGCCTGTTTCCTGACCTGGGCCCTGGATAGTCAGACTATATCAGAATTAAGACTATTAATCAGATTTCTGGTGAGTATAGCACTTCCTTCTGATGTCGGAAGAAGGCCATCTCGGGTTAGGAGGAATGGTCTCCCCCAGAAATGCTTCCAATTGTCTATAAACCCTACATTATGCTGAGGGCACCACTTTGACATCCAGCCATTGAGAGACACTAATCTACTATGTGTTTCATCTTCCCGGTAGGCGGGGAGGGGACCAGAGCATATTACATTGTCTGACATTGTTTTTGCAATTTCACACATCTCCTTAATAGTATCTTTGGTGATTTCCAACTGGCGGAGCCTGGTGTCATTCGTGCCGGCGTGAATAACAATCTTAGAAAACTTCTGCTTAGCATTAGCCAGTACTTTAAGTTTGGATCTAATGTCAGACGTTCTGGCTCCCGGTATACAGTCGATTATGGTGTTTGGTGCCTCAATGTTAGTGTTCCTGAGTATAGAATCTCCAATGACAAGGGCACTTTTAACAGGTGTTTCAGCTGGTGTACTGCTTAGGGGATCGAATCTGTTAGAAATTACCATATGGGTCTTAGAAAGACGCCGTATATGACTATGCCGCCTGACAGTCACCCAGTTAGTCCGCCGACTTGACTCTGATGTCGGAACCGAGCCATGTGTATTTTGATAAACACTATGCGCACTCGATACAGTATTTGTAATATTTACATTAGCATCTGATGTCGGAACCGAGCCATTAGTCTTTTCGCTCGATACAGTATTTACAACAGTAACATTAGTGGTTTTGCTATCGTCAACTAGCGTTCGGATGCGTTATTCTAGTTCAGCAACCTTCTCAGTCAACCTTACTACTTCAATACATTTAGTGCATGTAAACCCCTCTATGACAACAGCAGAAGCTAAACTATACATGTGGCAAGTAGTACATGTTACAATAACAAGCGGAGTCTTACCGCTTTCATGCTGGGCGATGGCGTCTTCGTTTACCCGAACGCGGTCCGCGGAGCTGCATCGCGTGGGGTGCTTGGTTGTTGCACGCCTCGGTCGCCTGCGAACGTCTGGGGCCGGGGTGATGTGAGGCACGCAGAATCTGCGAAAGCCGGGCAGCGGCTCCTCCACAGCTTCCCGATCGCTTTCATGCTGGGCCATGGCGTCTCCGTTCAGCCGTTCACGGTCCGTGAAGCTGCATCGCGTAGGGTGCTCGTTTGTTGCAAGCCTCGGTCGCTTGTGGACGTCCGGAGTCAGGGTGAAGTGGGCGCTGTACCTCGCGTTGGATCTGCTAAAACCGGGTATCAACTCCTCCACAGCTTCCCGCTCAGGTGAGGACAGGTCAGAAAAGCATATATCAGATGAATCCGCCATTAACTAACTTCAACCGGCCCTGTATGTTGCTGCTAGCGGGCTATATGCTAATACTGGGTGTTTATTAGTGATAAATCTTTTCACGTGGTAGTCCTGCTCAATAATCGTCACGGTAAAGTATTCCTAGGATAAACTAATAAGTTATATTATATAAGTAGGAATAAGATAGTAAGAAAAAAAGATTTTAGGTGATGAACTCGACGGAGCTCCGATTTTGCAGAAATGTCTCAAGTGTTCCCAGAATGTGCCTGTGTTTCAGCTCAAAATATACCACAGATCATTTGTTAGAGCATTACAAAATTGCCTTTTTTTAAAAATTTCAAAAATTTTCTTTTTGTCAATGTTTAAACCCTTTTCAAGCAAGAGCGCATACGTCTGCTCAGACCCTGACATGGCGCTCAAGATTTCACGTCCCTAACACCAAAGAAAAACAAAATCCATTAATTTTTTCAATGTGGGATGGGTAAAAGACTGTGACACGGGACTGTGTTGCGTTCTCAATTATTGGATCCACCACTCTTTATTTATACTACATGTAGCACACACGCCCTACAGTCTAGTATCAGTTCTTTCTAATTCTATGGACCAGATCAGAAGACTTAAATTCGCTCGAGAGCCAGTGTTGCAGTGAGACAAGGGAAATAACGACTGAAACCGTTTGTAGTAAAAGGTAAGTATCTCTTTTGTATTAAAATGTTTCTTTGCAGGAAAATAAAATAAACAATAACAACAAAAATAAACTCAAAATAGCAGCTTCAAATGAAACATGTACAAAAAGTCTTCTGGTCTTGGAAAAACTTCTCAAAATAATTTAAAGCTATTCAGTTATTCAAATATATATTATATATAATACCAGCTTCAAATTTCTTTTACCCAAAAAAAGTAGTAATGTCCCTTTAACACTCTTGTTGCTTCCACAGGCAGAAATACAACCAGTTTTAAGTTCACAGTTTCTTTTAACCACTTTCTATTTCCCTTTCAGGAAAAGAGAAAACTCAATATAGGAAAAAAACAAAAAACAATTGGAACAGTGAATCTCAGGTAAGTTATGTGTCTAATGACAATTCAATCAAAGTTCTCTTTCAAAAATGTACAATCAATAAAAAGGATTTTAATCAGTTCAGTGTCCTTTGTGCTCTTTTCTCAATGTTCAGTCAACTTAATGCAAGTATGCAATTCCACGACAAAATGAAAATGGAAGACCGTTTTCTGTTCACGGTATGGCAATGTCCAGGAGAAATAATGTGTGCAATCCTACCATTTAGATGAACACAAAATGTGCAAAGTTCGAATAAACCGGTTGGCTCGCCAGTTTCTACCAATATAAAACACTTCTCATTACTGGCAGAAACAGTTGAAACTCCAGAATCCAAGGAAATCCTCGTCAAATTTCAATAAGAGATGTAGCAGATCGGGGAACAAAAAAAAAAAAAAAGGAGAAAAAAAAAACCCCAACCAAGAACAAATCAAAAGCGATCAGAAAAAGTCCCGATGTATCTAGAAATACTGCTTTAAGCTGTATTTTCGTTGGATGGATCAGCCCAACTTCTCAATTTATCTTTTTCTCAATCTTTTAACTCTGATTTATGCACATATCTGATCGAAAGGCCATCTCACTTCTCTCCGTGATGAGAGTCTGCTCGTTTCTGATCAGCGCACTGATGACGTAATCATCTAAGGGCGGAGTTATTCTCAATTTCTCATTACAATTATGTTTTCGATTTTTTTAATATTTATTACTGCTTTTTTACAGAAATGTATTGCTCAGGCACTCAAATAACTAAATAAAATGCTCATATGCATATTGTAATTTTCTGTTCTCACTTTTACACTTCAGGGTTATGTGGGCAATAGTAACCTGGGTTACATACATATTAAATCAAACAGGGATGCAAACGCATATATGTTCAAAAAGAGAAAGGTTATCGAAGCCCTCGCTCCCTGGCAAAAATCCAGATACTTACATTGCCACCGACCCCTGTCATCCCCGGCCAACCCCTATAGGCATATAGAGTAAAATGACATTCGAAAATCAAAATACACAGACATTAATTTGGAATATTCAATTTCATTTTTTATTTTAGAACAAACTCTTATTGAACTATCTAGCACTTCTTCTTGCTCCTTACTCCTTCCTCTTTTTCCTGGCCACCTCCTGCAACATATCCAGGGCCTTCCATCTGGCTGCATTCATTTATATTAATTTTACGTTATATTTAATAAATCCAACCATGAATGAACAAAGCTGATAATGTTTGTCAAAGCACCACAAAAACACTTTACTGTTTTTGCACTGACATATGAAGCAATACTTGTGTAGATGACCCCTTTTATAAAACTCTATTGAATACAATAGTATGTATAGTATATTAATGATAGAAAGTGCATTGGTTCATTGATAATAATCTTATCAAACAAAGGGAGGAAGGAAGAAAGTGCAGCGCGTGGTCTTGACTTTCAAAACAAGCCCGTTGTTATCGCCATAGAAACGGAGGCACGTAGCTTGAAACTGCACGTGAGCATTAGCGCTGACTGACTCTGATCACGGCCGTTTTCCGATTGACTCAGGTTTTACACACAATGTTAATTGGACCCGGTTCTCCGTGAAAACCTCTAATGCATACAACTCTGCTCAAGTTCAGAAACATGTGACGCCGAACTAACTTCATGTCGCACCCAATTCACAGAGAGCACGTAAACGTACAGCAGACACATCGGAAGAGACACAATGTGATCGCACGCAAAATGCCATTAATAATAAAAAGTGGGAGGCGCCAAAAAGCACTGTGTTTGCATCCCTGATTTAATCAAACTGTGGTTAACAAATGAAACTTTTAAGGAAAAATACAATATGGAGAAGTTACATACAGCACAATTTTTAAGACCCAGACATCAAAATTCAAGACTTTTTAAAGTCTTTTTAAGGTATTATTTCCAAAGTAATAAATTCAATGCTTTTAAGGCTTTTTAAGACCCCACGGGAACCCTGTCACTGGTCACTTTATAGGAGCCAACCTGCTAAAATTACACCACTTGGGTACTTTATTAAAGGGACATTACACTTTTTTTTTGAAAATATGCTAATTTTCCAGATCCAGTTAAACATTTTATTCTTACCGTTTTGGAATCCATTCAGCTGATCTCCAGGTCTGGCGCTAGCACTTTTAGCATAGCTTAGCACAATCTATTGAATCTGATTAGACATTAGCATCGCGCTCAAAAATAACCAAAGAGTTTCAATATTTTTCGTACTTGAAACTTGACTCTTCTATAGTTACATTGTGTACTAACACCAATGGAAAATTAAAAGCTGCGATTTTCTATGCAGACATGGCTAAGAACTATACTCTCAAACTGGCGTAATAATAAGTGACTTTGCTGATGTCACATGTCTGCAGCAGGCAAAGTTATATTACGCACGGCCCGAAAATAGTACCCTTGATTACTTTCAATAGCAGGGGACTATTTTTGGGCAGTGCGTAATATCATTATGCTGAATATCGAATCAACCCCACTAAATGATCATTAAATTATCTCTCTTTTCCCATTACAAGAGAGTCACATGAGTTTTTATGTGTTTGATGAGCAGAGGTGAGTGTTGTACCTTGTCATAAGTCCCTGGTCGCTCGCTCGCAATACTTCTGCCATCCAGGTGAGTCACTGAAAGCAAGTGTTGTAGTGTAGCAGGAACATATGACTTCAGAGTCTTCACCAGCCAGTCATATCTGTGCTTATCCACCTCATTACAATGACAGAACCCTAAAAGATCAATTAAACCACATGATTAACTGTGCAAAGCACAACTGAACATTGGCATGAATTCATTTAGCAGACACTTTTATCCAACGAAACTTACAAATTATGCACCTTAAAGGGACACTTCATCCATTTGCATAAAGCTTTATATAGTAAGAACCCCAGTCATGTTTTTGAATGGTCACACATCATTTTCTCAGTTGCTGAAATACAGATTTCAGTGTTGCAGATCCTTCTTTCAATGATGTAAAAATCATAATTTTGCATCATTGAAAGAAGGAAGTCGTCTCGGTTACTATCGTAACCTCGGTTCCCTGAGAGATGGGAACAAGACATTGCGTCCGCTGACGCTATGGGTTAACTCCTTCCACTTCACGAAAACTGAAATCTTATTGAACAACACCATTGCAGGGCACTGGCCAATCGTCGCTGACCGCGGGAAAGCGGGAGCTTATAAAAGGCGGTGTAAGAGCGACGAACGTCAGAAACTCGCATGAACTAATATTGCTGGCAAGCCGCGAGCTCGGCGCGTAACGCAATGTCTTGTTCCCGTCTCTCAGGGAACCGAGGTTAGGATAGTAACCGAGACGTTCCCTATCGAGAGTGGTCTCTCGACATTGCGCCCGCTGACGCTATGGGAACATTGTACAACCACGCCGAGCGAGGGGTAAAACCAGCCCTGCAATGCAATGTTGTCTAGAACACAACCAATAAAAACCCTGACACGCGGTGCCTATATCATAGGGGGGGCGTGTCCGGCCAATAGGATGTGGATATTCCTGAGGTATGAAATTTGCATATCCAGACCTAAGAAACGTGAATACTCATCACTGCGCCGCTACGGGGCAAGTAGACAAGTAATTTGAGTGAATACACGCAGTAATAGTAGCACACACGGCTTTGCCGGGCAACATAGAACAGAATTGATAGAAGTAATTGGGGTTATGTCTCAACACGGAGTTAACAGCCGCAGCGGTAACGCCGTTAAGCCCACAACCTCTTTAGTAGAGACGACCTGATGGAGCGCAGCGTTCTAAGAGAGTAACACAACCACACATACATACAGGTAGCTGCTTAGAAGCCAAGACGACCTGAGAGAAACCAGGGCGCTATAACTTAGAGGCATAAGAATGTTCAGTACTCACCGACAGAACTTTTGCGGCTAGCGAATGCATATTGAGCAAGTTAAACCTCGCGAAGGTGTTATGTGAAGCCCAACCAGCCGCGCGACACACATCCTGCACAGTAGTACCCTGAAACCAAGCCCATGATGAGGGTATAGCCCTCGTAAAGTGTGCCCTGATGTTAAAAGAGGGCTCCAATCCGCCGCTCTCGTAAGCTAGCGTTATAGCATCCACTAACCAGTGAGAGAGCCGCTCTTTAGACACCGCTCTGCCTTTAGTAGCGCCACCGAAGCACACAAAGAGTTGGTCCGATGCTCTAAAGTCGCCAGTACGGTTCACATATGCCCTCAAGGCTCTGACATGGCAAATAGCCTCCTGGTTAGATGCGTTGAGATGTTGCAGGCGCTGCAGATAACGCCAATAGGGAAACTACCTGATCGCGAAAGGGATTAGAGAGAGATTTAGGTATAAATACAATCTTGGGTCTCAAGACGACATTACAATCTCCCGGGCCAAAGCGTAAGCAGTCCTCGTTGACGGAAAACGCTTGAAAATTCCCAACGCGTTTCGTAGTAGCCAGTGCGAGAAGAAGAGCCGTTTTAAGAGACAGGTCCTTAATAGAGCAAGACTCCAGTGGTTCGAACGGCGGTCGTGAAAGTGCACTCAGCACTACGTCTAAATCCCAAGGCGGCACCGAAGGGATGCGAGGGGGTTTTAGTCTTCTCGCTCCTCTCAGGAATCGGACAACAAATGCATGTCTTCCTATCGAGTGCCCTTCCAAGGGGGGGCGTATCGCCGCAACAGCCGCCACGTAGACTTTTAGCGTTGACGGCGAGCTGCCGGCGTCCATCCTATGCTGTAAGAAAAGCAAAATGTCCGACACCGGGCAGTTTAACGGGTCGATGCCGTTGCCATGACACCATTTTAGAAACACATTCCACTTAAGATCGTACAAGCGCCTCGTAGACGGCGCTCGCGCCTCAGTCAGCGTGTTTTCCACCCGATGCGAGAGATCGCTAAAGTTATCTAACGTTATGTTCCTCTCACCTGCCAAGCGTGTAGATTCCACAGCCCTGGGTTGGGGTGCCATACTGAACATTCCACAGCCCTGGGTTGGGGTGCCATACTGAACCTTCCACCTGAGTCAGTAAGTCCCTCCTTAAGGGAATCTCCCATGGAGGGCTTAATAACATCTCTCTCAAGTTCGGATACCACGGCTGGTTCGGCCAGTCCGGTGCGACTAGAATTACCGTGGCTCTCTCCTCCCTGATTTTGCACAACACCAAGGGTATGAGTTTTATCGGAGGGAAAGCATACAGTCTGGTTTACGGCAAGCGCGATGTCAACGCGTCCCCTTGTAGCGGGGAGTGAGTGAGCGAGAAAAACAGCGGGCAGTGCATGTTCTCACTGGTCGCGACCAAGTGTATCGACGCCCTCCCGAACTGGCTCCATATCAGCTGAACTGAGTCGAGATGGAGCCTCCACTCTCCGCTGGGGAGGCCGTTCCTTGATAACATATCCGCTCCTCTATTCAGAATGCCCGGGATATGTGCTGCTCTGATGGAGAATAAAAACGACGGTCCGCCCATAGAAGAAGGCTGGCCGCCTGCTCGAATAGGGCTTTTGAATGAATACCTCCCTGGCGATTTATATATGAAACCACCGTCGTGTTGTCCGTCCGTACTAGAACATGTTGACGCTCGAGTTGCGGACGAAATGTCTTGAGCGCTAACATTACCGCTCTCATTTCCAGACGGTATATGTGCCAAACACTCACTGGATCCGTGCCAAACACACCACTGACGCAGCTGTGTGTTATCCGAATGCGCAAACACGCCGAAGCCCACATATTCATCGGGACTCGATCTTTCAGCCATATTTGTAACGGCCGCATGTGAAGCAACCCTAAGTGACAAACTGGAGCGGCTGATGCCATCAGACTCAGCAGCCTTTGAAACTCTCTGAGGAGGACAAACCGGCCGGTTCTGAAATGGCGAATGTACAGCGTTAATGTTTCTACACTTGTTGCGAGAAATGAGAGTGCATCGATGTAGAATCCAACAGAACTCCCAGGTAAGAAATGGATTGACTCGGTATGAGTTTGCTTTTCTGTACATTGACTCTGAGTCCTAACGCTTCCAAGTGGGGCAGCAATGCTTCTACGTGACTGATTAATAGATTGCGAGATTGAGCTAAAATCAGCCAGTCGTCCAGATAATTCATAATGCGCATCCCGCTTGCTCTGAGGGGGGAAAGAGCCGCATCCATGCATTTCGTGAACGTGCGCGGGGCTAAACCTAGCCCGAATGGTAGGAAGGAGTATTGATAAGCTGCACCCTCGAACGCAAATCTCAGAAAACACCTGTGACGAGGGGATATCTGAATAAGGTAGTAAGCGTCCTTTAGATCAATCGACGCAAACCAGTCCCCAGGGCAAACTTGCGCTAGGATCTGTTTCACGGTTATCATTTTGTATACACGTTTGCGTGGCGTGCGATTGATAGGTCTTAAGTCCAGAATCGGCCTCATCCCGCCGTCTTTCTTGGGCACTACAAAGTACCGGCTGTAAAATCCGCTGTTCAACTCGCCGTGAGGGACACGTTCTCTATCGCTCCTGTTGCGAGCAGGTTTTGTATCTCCCGTCTCAGGACAGGAGCATTTTGCGGTGTTGTTAATGACGGTACCACACCATTGCAATGAGGCGGTCTGCGTCTGAACTGTAGAGAATAGTCGTTCTCTATGATGCTTAGTACCCAATCTGATACGCCTGGAATCGCCTTCCAAGCTTCTAGAAATTGGCATAGAGGGCGAAGCTGGCAGTGCATTAACGCTTGCGACGTGTTTTCTACAAGCAAGCCTGGCCCTTGCGGAGCTAGAAATGTCAGCGGCGGGGCGACACGTAGAAGCTGATTCTTGTTCAACGGCTCGGTGGCGGCGTCCGAGTTTAACTGATAAGCACTTTGTACATTTCTCAACCTCGCACTGCTTGACGGCAGGGCCTCGGTCGCTATATGATGGCTGTGAGGAGGAAAAAGCTCTTTTTTTTGGTGATGTTTGTGTTTTTATTACATTTACACACATAGCAGTATTCACAACAGTATTCACAACGGTATTTAACATTGAACAATTAATGTCGCCCACAGGAACAGAGGGGGGCAGAGGAACCCGGCGTGTAGACGCCTGCCCCCTCACGAGCGATCTCCTCCTCTCGCCCTCTCCATCAGGAAGAAGGCTTGCGAGCCTGATGCTGTCCGCCGCGGCGCCGAGGGCTCCTGCCACGACCGTGACCTCCTCGGGGCTGCCAGTTCTTAGGGCGCACATCGGGCTCCTGACGCGGTGGTGCTGAGAAACCAGCTGGTTTAGGAGGGCGTTGTGCTGATCGCGGGGCTAAAGAAGAACGCGATCTAGTCGCCTCATGCTGAGAGGAGCGTCTGGGAAGCAGCTGACTCATAGCGCGTGAGTGCTTTTGTGCCTCTGAAAAACGCTATTTTATTTAAATGTGAGTGTGAGTCCGATCGACCTCGGGTATTACCCACAATGTTAAACAGACCGGGTCGGGTTTCGGGGCTTCGGGTCTTCCGTGTAGACCTCTATTAGGGAGTCTGCCATTTTAAGTGATGTCTCTATTGCAAAATCCTTCCAGTGCACTGAAACGTTAGTTACCTAAAAATTCCCACAATGCAACGCAAAGACCAGTGAGCATCAATGGTCCCTATGTTCCCTTACCGGAAATCACGTGACCTTTTCTGAAGCCCTCCGACAGAAAATCACGCGAGCCTACTCAATAAACTTCATGAAATGCAAGCTTTTATAAAGACAAACGTTTGTTTTAGTTTTAATATAAACACACATCGCTAGACAGTTAGGGACCACAATCTACTCAATATTTAAAATAATATTTATTTTAAATTGTAAAAAATTTTATATGTAACATTTAATTATATTCCTCCAATTTTATGCACGTATATGTAAGAGCAAAATTACAGAGCTTTTCACAATGTACAGGGGACATGTCTACAGAGGCACAGGCCTCCCTTGGCCTCCGTGTAGATCCCCCACATATCATAGGAATATAGTAAACTTATCCAAACTATGGCCAAAGTCCCGTTAGGGAAGTCACACCACTAGGCGGCCATCTTTGCAAGCCTCCAGGAAGTTATTGCAGACATTCAAGACATTGGCTGAGTCCAAAACTGCATACTCTCTGAGTAGGTACTTACTTTTAATGAGTACCTACTTACAGGGTTGCTCCTCAGGGTTGAAAAAGGTGACAAAGGCACAAGGCAACCAAACCCCCTCCACACCCCCCCATAGAACCAGTTGTGCTACAGGATATTTCTCTCATAATGGGGAATCAAATCGGGTACTATGTAAAAGCCAAGAAAGTATAGAATAGGACCAACATTTTATGAAAGTGCAGGTGAAACCACCATACAATAAAGTGCATCTGTCACAGGTCAGGGCGGACCAAAGATGTAACAAGCCGCGCCCCTTCCTAGTTTCCACCTCGAGGAGGTCCCAAAGCCACCCCAATGACCACACACACAGAGCGCAAGTATACTTAAAATAAACTTTATTTAAATTATTTAAAATGGGTTGTTGGGAAGGGAAAAAAGGGGAGTTAAAATAATCTCTCTTCTGCTCTTCACTAGATCGTCCAGGAGGGGGGAGACAAGGGGGCCGAGGCGCCTTCAGCTTGATTCTCTTGAACCCGTGGCGCCCTCCTCTTCTCCTGGAGGCAGAGTTTTAAGAAGAAGAGATTTAGGTTAAGATAAGACTCAATCAACGTGGCTATCTGTCGCTGTAGGTCACTGCGCTATCTGATAGCGAACTCAATCCACTGAGGTCTTGCTATGGACTCTCCTGGCGATCCACACTTCGGTCCTGTAACTCAACACAACACACAAAGGTAAGTAGTAGGTGGGTAGCTAGGCCTTCCTCCGCTCTTTCTGCCGGCTCGTAGCTGTGGACACAGGATACACTTAACAGGTGACAAGGTTTTCCCTCTTACAGGTGGCTGACAGCAACTGGCACGGTAGGTACTTCTCAGGTAAACTGGACTCGTACTTTTCTCCCTTGGAGGATTCGTGGCTGTAACACAGAGTGACACTTTTCAGATACTTGAGACTTTTCTCTCTAACAGGTGGCTGGTAGCAGTGGATACGGTAGGTACTTCTCAGGTAACTGGGCTTGTAGTTTTCTCCTCTGGAGGATTCATGGCTGTAACACAGAATGACACTTTACAGATAACTGTGACTTTTCTCTCTTACAGGTGGCTGGTAGCAGTGGATACGGTAGGTACTTCTCAGGTAACTGGGCTCGTAGTTTTCTCCTTTGGAGGATTCGTGGCTGTAACACAGAATGACACTTTACAGATAACTGTAACCTTTCTCTCTTACAGGTGGCTGGTAGCAGTGGATACGATAGGTACTTCTCAGGTAACTGGGCTCGTAGTTTTCTCCTTTGGAGGATTTGTGGCTGTAACACAGAATGACACTTTACAGATAACTGTAACTTTTCTCTCTTACAGATGGCTGGTAGCAGTGGATACGGTAAGTACTTTTCAGGTAACTGGGCTCGTAGTTTTCTCCTTTGGAGGATTCGAGGCTGTAACACAGTGGTAAGTATGACACAGGTGACTGGAAACTTTTGCCCCTGACTCTTCAGGTTCTCTATCCTCAGAAGTTTCTACCTCAAATGCTACTCGTGGGCGGTGGGCTTACGATGGACTAACATGTATACAGTAGATGGATTTACTCACAGACCTTTTGTAGTACGACGTCTTCACACAGGCCTTTTCCAGAGGCCTCTGATACAACGGGGGAAATCAACACTGTCACAGTCGAGCCGAATGCTGCCCTCTCCTCCCTTCCACGTATAGTTCCAGGGATCTAGACAGGGGCGCACTTTTGAAGAGGCTCCGCAACAGGCAAAGTTAATCCACGCCATGCTTGGGCAGCAATACAACTTCCTTCATACATGTGATACCACCTTGAAACTCTAATCACGTATAGTCTGAGCTCCCTGTACGATTCACCACTAGGGATGCACGATCTTGATTTTTCATGGCCGGTTTTTATACCGGTTTTCTTAACAAGCAAATTGGCCGATTCTGATCCGATTTCCGATTTTTTTTCTTATCAAGCAACAAAAAAGAAAGAATGAAAGTATACATACACAATATGTTTATTTGGTATTTAACAGGCTAAACTTGGTTTGGCTATTGAAACCAATAACTGTAACCATCTAAAATTAACAGCAGTAACTGTGCAGTAGGCTACGTTCAATACAAACAAAAGTGGTTAAATGAGACCATAACATGGATGGTTGAGTGAGGGTTGATGGTCTTGCCTGTTTTGCATTATCAACAGACTTTTGATACTTATTGTGTAAATTAAATGTCTGACCAAGTTTGTTGTGGTGAATGCAGGGCTCTCAGGTTTTATTTAAAACTTTGGAGTGAGATAACATCTGTTAGGGGAGAGACCCCTCTGCCCCACCAAATTCTCAAGTTTTTGCTAGCAGTTCATTGTTACCTATTATTCATAACTGACCAGCACAAATATACATTATAACAATTGGTAAGTCTGATAAAAGACAGACAAATTTATCCAAATTAAATAAATTGCTCTACATATTAAAAAATACAAATGTATCTAAATTAAAATGAAATCTGTATTATATACAGTAGGCATATTGCAGCACTTGCCATCAGCGTGTATTTTAAACTGTGTTTAAGAGAGAGAGAAGGTTACATGTTTAGTAATACATGTCAATAATAATGAAATACATCTCTGGTCCTTTCATTCATTTCAGGTTAGTTTCAGGTAAGCTAAAGCTTCTGATTGCAAAGCAGTTGGAGAGTTTTTTAATAAATCAAAGCATGATTTAACACGTATTTGGCTATATTCAAGAAACCTGCGTTATTTACCACATTTATCAGATATTGCTCTTCTTTCACTCTGTGCGTGCACGCGCCGCGCATCCACGTGATTGACATCAGAGGAGCGCGAGAAAAACTCGAGACAGCTAAACTCGACAGATAACTTCCCTGCGCCTCTTCCATTAATTGTATATAGTAAGAAAAGTTATCAGTCTCTTAGAAATACAAGGTGTACGTGTGTAAACTGACTGAAATGCGTGTATCTCACAGTGAATGCATGAGACTTGAGAGCCCTGTGAATGTACTGTTGTTAATCTCCGCGATTAACTTGTCCTTTACAGACATTGCAGCTTGCAATCTTAATGTCCTGCGCACAGATTTCGAAATGCTTTTACACAAAACACATGTTTGCGAATGATAAAAATGTAGTCTGTGCACGCGGGTGCACTTCCGCAAAAATCGGCCGAAAAAATACAAAAACGGCCGGTTGCCGATCGTGCAAAAACCGGCCGGTTCCGATCTCTGGCCGGTCAACCGGTGCATCCCTATTCACCACCGTCTCCACAGAGCCAAGACAATTTCCAGGGCTGGAGAGGGACGTTTCACCTATTTTCACACAGCGTCGCTGGACAGCATATAATTAAAGAAGCGCTTCACCAGCCTCACGGTTGTTGGTTCTCCCCACGCCTAACTCCATCTATAATGGCTTTTGACAACATAAACACAGCATTCCACTGCAATACGTCAAGTTCACACACATTCAGCAAAGTCAAGGACTCACCCACAGCACTCCACACACTTTAAGTGAAAAAGATAAGGTCAGGCCACGGTCTTCTGGGAACTTGCCTGGGAACCTATTGGGCGTTGTAATGGTGAAGAACCAGTAAATGGACGTAGCTGCCGCGACTGCCTTTCCTCCCAATATTTATGTTTCCTGGCTCACCCACCACTTTGCTCCATGATAGGGCCGCTATTCACTTCGCTGAGGACTCACAACACACGTTGAATAATGCACTTTCAACAATAGCATCCAGATTTAGGCTCCTTGTACTCACAGTAAATGATAACACTCTCTCCCTCGTTTCCTTCGCCTTCAAGCTGGCTGGTTTCTCTTCACTCTGCACGTGATCCAGTAAGTATCCATCCAACTGTCATATAAACACATCTATGAAGCATGCATGTCATTTCGTTCAAAACAGCAAGGAAGTTTCAGTATGCTCAGCCCAGTGATATATATATCCTTCTTTCTCTCTTCGCCCAGTAAAAATCCTCTTCTGTTGTTACCAGACGTAGTTTCACCCAGATCTCCACTTTCACACCACAACAGCTTGGTAAGCACCCTACCGATCGAGCCCAATGGATCGAATGTACCACAAAAACACAACAATTCCGTGGTGCTCCTTTAGCAAACAACCTCCACTCCTTCCTTTCAATTCCTTCAGCCCCGCACTCTTTCCGTTCGCTTTAGCGATCCCCGGATCAACAGCGCCTTCAAAGGAGTGGGTGTTTGATCCGCTCTTGGCGGAGCGGAGCTCGCCCCGAAATCAACTCCCCTCTACTTGTGTTTCTGCAGATCTATTTGTGTGTCAACACATCCTCCAATCACAAGCTGCTGCATTTAATCCTCACACCTGTTGCTCGTAAGCCCTGAATTGTGTTGCCATCCAAAACCAGGAAGTGTTCGTGTTCGAAAATTTTAGTCCGGGCGGAAACCATCTTCGGGAGGAACCAATCTTCGCCCTCCTTTGGTTCCGCCCTATATAGTCACCCGGTGACACATCAAAATAAATAAAAACAATTAGTATGTAAGTAGGCAGTTTTGGACGCTACTTGAGTACATGTACCTCTAAATCTTGCGAATCCCGGTAATTCTCGCCTATCCTTTTATGTATACTGAGGATTCGGACACAGCAGGGCTCTAGACTAACTTTTTGCACTGGTTGCACTGGTGCGCCTAACATTTTTTCTTGGGTGCACCAGCACAAAAGTTAGGTGCACCCTAATTTTTGACTGCATCGGATTTATAGTTCACCTAAAAATGAAAATTCTGTCATAATTTACTCACTCTCATGTTGGTACAAACCTGTATAAACGTCTTTGTTCTGGTGAACATGAATGAAAATATTTTGAGGAATGTTTGTAACCAAACCATTCATGAGCCCCATTCACTTCCATAGTATTATTTTTTCCTAGAAGTGAATGGGGCTCTTGCTTGGTTTGGTTATTAACATTCCTCAAACTATCTTGCTTCGTGTTTATCAGAACAAAGAAATTTTTACAGGTTTGTTACAAAATGAGGGAGAGTTAATGATGACAGAATTGTAATTTTTGGGTGAACTGTCCCTTTAACAACGCAAGTTTAGCGCCCATGGTGGTTTAATACAGAATATAAACATGTAGGCTATTTTATAATTTTCATTATACGAGTCATGCACAGTCCTGTTTGATAACCTGCATCTGCGCGATTAAAATAACACTTGACTTTTCGTTATCCGACATCAGCATCAATTTATTTCATACCACGCCCGTTTTACATAAATACTGCGACCGTCCGCACCGCAAATCGTGAAATAAGTAGAAACCTTTAAAGTGCCCAAATTATGAAAAACTCACTTTATCTGGGTTTTGGGGTATTATTTTGTGTCTCTGATGCTCCCACCCGCATACAAACATTGAGTCTCAGATTGCGCGAGTTAAAACTCAGCTCTGTTGTGACGTAACAAAAAGTTTCGTCACATTCAGTTAGAATTTTCCCGCCCACCACCCCACTCGCAGGTCTCCACCCACCAGGTAGCTAGAGAGCATAGAGCAGTCACTTGAATGATACCCTCTGTGCTGTTATCATATCTCATGGAAATAACAGCGCTATTTGGATATTATGGATTATACTCCCGCCTACTTTTAAAAACAAAGTTTTTAACGCGTGGTTATTGGAACCCGGAGTAATCTTATATACAGTGTGTTACGAAGCAAACAGTCCTCAGATTGTAGGCGATAAGACCTTCATACGAAATCTGATGTAAACAACAGACTGTATCTATATTTCACGGATTATACGCATTTGTGGACAAAAATGGTCATTGGATGTATTTTATTGGACTTTCATGGATCATTCACACATCTGAAACAGACTGGATTCGATTCGCGATCGCGTTGTATCATCACAAAAGGTAAGAAGTCACGTTATATTTTGCATGTTGTCATCTTCTGTCACAAAATACTACATTTATGATGCTAGAGCTAAAAGCTTTTTGCCAAACTAACCGAGACCGGTGGCCGGTTGCATAAACCATAAAGACTAGTCTTAAAAGTTAGTCATGAATTTTTTCTTCAAGACTGATCATACCTGTTTTAAGTATGTTACATAGAAAGGAAGATTGGTTTAATTTAAATACAAATAATAAGACTGATTAGCCCTAACCAATTGCTAGTTAGTCAGAATCATTCTTAAGACGCAGTCTTAACATCGCGGCTATGCAACCGGCCACTGGCCTTACTCCCCGGCTTTTCTGACGAGGCGAGCCTCTAATAACTTTACGGTCCACATAGATATTAGTGATACTTTTCTGCATGATTTGTCTGTTGGCAACATAAACTGTTAATAATAATAATATATAAAATAATAACACAGTATGGTCTGTACTGCTCACGATACCACTGAGCACGGGCACATGACGTTAGTAGTGGGGCGTGATCATAGGAGCAGCAGCTCATAAATATGTAATGACTAGCTCAAAACGGCACAATCTGAAATGCCCTGAAACAGAGGCTCCTAGAGATGGGTAACAATCTTTTCCTACAAGCTATTTCGAGCAAACAACTTTTGAAACATGCTTTATGGAACTCATACACCTATATAACTTGTGGAAAAGCAGTCATAATATGGGCACTTTAAAGATCTTCATGCAGAACATTGACAGAAATAAGCACAGGACCATGACGTAAAGGCATGAAACGCGTGATGAGATTGCATAAAAAAGTTTTTTTGTGCTGCATCGGATTTGGAGCGCGTCAAACAAAAAATAAACTCATATAGCCTATAGGCTACTTTTGAATTTGTTTTGTTAATTTGCTAATATTTAAGTTAAACACACTTCATTAGGCTTATTTATTTTATTATTTTTTCACAAAAGAAAGATGTAATCATTATGTTCTATTCATTTTTATGCTTTTTGCGCATAAACTAAACCCTTGTGGGAAATATTTATAAATGAATCAATAACGCAAATCAAGGAATTAACTTATTTCTCTATTTAAGACAGTCTGGCAGGGCGGTAATAGCAATACAGCAAACACCGAAAAGTTTATAGGATTAGATTTGGAAGTAAGATTATGAAGAAAACAGCGGTCCTGACTCCTGGCTTTTATCTATAAATTTGGCGAACGGCGCACGAAATTGCTGTTCGGGGTTACGTTCAAATAATTTTCTTCAAAAGAATTATGCTCTGGCTCGATTGTAAGAGGCTCATTACCTAATTCCGTCTGCGGGTTCGGACCTGATGTGACGGGAGGTTGATGTCAGAGCATTGGTTATGATCTTCGGACGGATCAGGCATTAACATTCTTAACGAAAAAGTTATCAATCGTTCTTTTCCTCTTCTCTTATCATCCGTGGCTACATCCACTCTGTTTATCTGACGGACTCACCTCTCTCTCTCTCTCTCTCTCTCTCTCTCTCACACGCATTTTTAAACGTACACACATGTAGATCTGGACCATGGCTTTTTCCCTCGAACTCCTGTTCGCACCATTGCGACCTGATATTTTTTTAAGTCGCACCATTGAGAAATTAGGTCGCATGTGCGACCAAATTGGTCCCACTCTAGAGCCCTGCATAGGCTACTATTCTTTCGCCTACTGCTTTTTGCATACTATATAGTATGGAAGTAGGCAGTTTCGGACGCAGCCTAAAAGTCCTATCTACTTGGGGAAAGAAGGATATCTCTAAAATCGCATGCTAAACTCAACAAAACAACCATTTTCAGATATTTAAAGGTTTGTTATTTACATGTACCATGACAGTAACAGTAATAAAAAATAAAGTGCTACTTAAAATGCCATTAATACATCGTGCTAAAAGGAATCTTTTTATTTTAATTAAGGTATGCAGTTAACTTTAAATTTTGATAGTATGGAAGTAGGCTGTTTCGAACGCAGCCTAAAAGTCCTATCTACTTGGGGAAAGGCGGATATCTCTTAAATTGCGTGCTAAACTCAACAAACATAAACTCTGTCATATATTTTGTGTCTTAAGCTCAAATTGTGGTAAAAAGCACTTTTTTAAGTTAATTCAGCTACTGCACATGGACACAGGTTGCAAGCGCATCAAGGGACTCTATATAGATCCCCTCCCATAGAGAACCATCAGTATTTATCTATTAATAATTGGTTCTTTTAACTGGAAGGCAGGACTTTTTTTATCCAATGGAATTATGAAAATAATTATGCTGGGATGAAAAATATGCAAAATAAATCTAAACTGTTATATTTTATCATCTACAGTGTAGTCAACTATTGCCAACAATATTGAAAAAGTACACATCTATCCTCTGCTCTTATTTGCTGCCTTTTCTTCAATATCAGGGCTCAACATAAAGGACTGCCCGGTGGCCCGGGGCAAGCGTGAGAGACGTTCGGGCCAGTACAAAGCATTGTCACTTGCCCGATCGGGCCAGT